>NC_056735.1:296402488-296649988 GCF_019279795.1 Protopterus annectens
TTAACTTTCTTGGGTGGCATAAGCCAGGGAACCTTGTTGGCTAGGCTTACTTAGGCCCTTGGGCCGATAGCCTAATACCTACCTATGAACCTATAAAAAGCTTTGGCATATGTCTGGAAAATCAGCTGTACAACTTATCACCCTGCAATATAATACTGATCTGTGGCTGTGAGCTATACTATGACACTGTACTGCATGGGACCACACTGTGAGCAGGCCTAAGTATGCGTGTGATAAAAGATAAAACGTGAAGTAGAATGACACTAGAAAATGCATAATAATAGTAGTTGTACTAATATTAATATTATTATTATTATTATTATTATTATTATGATTATTATTATGATTATTATGAATTGTAATGAAAAAATTGAGTGAGCCAGTAATGAAAAGGAGCACATTGCCACATCCCACCTCCTAGGGAAGTAGTTAGTGGATGATTCCTTTCTTCCATTTGAGGATCATTCTATGTCTTTAATTCACAGTAAAGTATAAACCCCTTTATCAAATGAAAAACTAAAACAAAACACTCAGACTGGGTGCACTAGAGTTCCACTCAAGGGTATAGCAAAATGCAATTGACTGTTAAATTATTCTTTTTCAGCAAAAAATGTTATCAGTTCACTTAAAATAAATGTAAGTATACATTCTGAAATGAAAAATACAACATCTTTTCTATTAAGGATGTCTCTTGAACACACAAGTTCCAAAAGTTAAAGCATCTGTACATAAAAAATGTCACTTAATAAAAAACTGCTTTCCACACTCTTTTGAAGCAAAGCACTGAAAAACTCAGAAAACAAACTGTAAGCATTTTATCAAAACTAAAGATTCATAGTTATATAGGTCTGGCTGCCCAGTCCAACCCAATTGTGTTCCTATGCATCATGGGCAATTATTAGATGGGGGTATGTTAGGACATTTCTGAAGGTTATGTGGAGAGGGTATGTTAGTTTGGGATTTACTGTCTGCCTCTGACATGGGGACCAGACCAGGGGTGAATTTTCGATTTCCTGTGCATCCCAACAAGCTGAGAACAAATCCGTGTATTTTAATTGTGTATTCACCCTGTGCTCATAGCTTGACAGTATCATACATTGATAAGTAATCATTCTACAATGTAATTCATGCTGAAGTCCAGCAGTATTCATCTGTAAAAAGTCAACATACTAAGGGACCATGAGTGCAGTACATTGTAACAGTAATGGAATACTGCCAGTTTAAATGCATGTGTAGAAGGAAGTGTGAGTAAAACTTTTTATGGATTTATTTTAAAAACATTCCTTTAACGCCAAGTTTGTGCCATGACATAGAGGGATAAAGCCCTGACAATGGCCCTAGCAGGGGGGGGGGTAGGTATGTCTATCCTGGGGGGGGGGGGTGCTGAGCACAGATCATACGAAGCAGTTACATTTCTCTGGCAAAGACCAGGAAAACAGACTTGTAGTACTTCTTGAGGGGGGGGGGGTGAGGCTTGTTGATGTCATCTTGTTGCAGAACTGAACAGTGGTTCAAAGCAGTTCAACCACTCCAAGCCCCCCCCCCCCCAATGTGTTACCAGGCATGTACCAGGGAAGGGATAGCAGTGAAAAAAAACCTCTCACACCAACAGCATGATGAAACAAACCTTGGACACCTGGCACCAACCCTTAATTGGAATCAGTTCAGGGGCTGTCAGGAGGGGTAGGCAGTCCCACTGATTAAGTAGACTCACTCTGGTTTTCAGATGATCAGATGCAAAGAGATGAGCTTTTACTTCACTTTACATGTGTTGAGGCATCATCTTTTTTTATTTCTATATCATAGTGAATGCTAAGCATAGTCTTGTCTACACCTCATTGAATGCAAACCAACTGGTTTATCACCTTGTGAAACCAGTTAACTGATGTTGAGCTACTCAGTCACTGTCTCCCACTGGAAATCACCGTCAGTGTAGTGTCTAAGTGTGTGTCAGTAGTACTTTAGTGTTTTTGTCAAACAATTTATTTGTAATATGTAAGGCTTTGGTTTCAAAAAAACTAATCAAGTCTCCTAAGCACATGCATGAAGATATCTTGGATCTTGTTTTTCAGGTTGTTGTCTCCATTACCAACTTAAGAATAAGCCCAGTCATTAGATATGACTACAGAAGCATAGAATTCACTGGTAATACTCCAATGTATCATCTTCCTGATGTTGTTACACTTCCTATAGGAATCATTCTACAGTATCCCCAGATCATCTCATATCTGCTACCTATTCATTTCCAATAAATATTTCAAAGAATTTGGGTGATCTTTTAACTACCTGTAACATAGCATTAAAACATTATTTTTGATCCAGTTGCAACTGCTCCAGATATTCCTATCAGCCTAGACACATAAAGACCGTGGTATAATTCAGAGTTACAATTGTTAAGGAGAAGTAGTTGTAAACTTTAATGTATACGGCAGCATACTAGTTTATTGGAGAAAAGACGTGTTTCAGATAACCACATTGTTAACTATCATTCTGAAATGTAGCTTTACAAATCAGCTTATCATTCTATGCATTTTGCTCAGGCTGCTAACCATCCAACTTCTTTATTTAAATTAGTTGACCACTTTTCCAATCCAGTATGTCTTCACAATAGATGATCCTTTTCCAGTGAGGAATGTGAACTGGCTTCACACTATCTCTTCATTAAAAGATAAAATAAGATCTTCACTACCTTTTCTGAGCTCTTCATGTCTTACTGTTAGTCAAAAGGATGAACATTTTCTAATTAATTGAAAAGAGTTTGCCATTCATGATATTAATGGTCTGTACATTTGGATCTCATGTATGTATAATACATGATACTAATGACCTGTACATTATGATCTCATGTATGTATAATACATGATACTAATGACCTGTATATTTGGATCTCATGTATGTATAATACATGATATTAATGACCTGTACATTTGGATCTCATGTATGTATAATACATGATATTAATGACCTGTACATTTGGATCTCATGTATGTATAGTACATGATACTAATGACCTGTACATTTGGATCTCATGTATGTATAATACATGATATTAATGACCTGTACATTTGGATCTCATGTATGTATAATACATGATATTAATGACCTGTACATTTGGATCTCATGTATGTATAATACATGATACTAATGACCTGTACATTTGGATCTCATGTATGTATAATACTACTTATTCTTTGGACCCATGCTGGTCAAGGTTTGTGGAGGGATCCCTAGAGGATGTCGGTCCACAGTTCTATGAGATCATCATCATCTCTCTTAGGCCTGGTATGTTTCCATCTTTTTTAAAAGATGCATTGGCTATTCCAACCCTTAAAAATGTTGGCTTGGACCTGATTATCTTGATAATTATCACTCTGTCATAAACCTTCCATTCTTAGGAAAGCCTCTTCAAAAAAATAGTTTACCTTCAAATGGAGTTATTTTTGAACAGTCAGGCTACTGTAGATCGATTCTAGTCTGGCTTTAGGGCAAGGCACAATCAACTAAGGTTTTTACTTAGTTCTTGTAGGTCTTTATCTCTCGTCGGCATCTAACTTAGTGCATCAATCTATTCTTTTAGATCATTTGGTGTATTACTGTGAACTGTCTAGAAATGTCCTTGATCGGTCTGCCTCTTATTTATCAGGATATACTCAGAGGGTGTATCATGATTTAATTCTGCCCCTCCCTGCCCTTTGGTCTGTGGGATACCACAGAATTACATCCTTGGCCTTCTATTGTTTGCCATCCATTAGTTGCCCCTAGGAGATATTATTTGTTCGAGGAGGTTGCAATTCCATTGTTATGTTGACAACACACAACTCTATTTCACATTCCCTGAAGCAGAGGTCAAGCTTTCTTCCCTTTCTTTTGATCTGTAATGTATCCATAATTGTATCTATTTCACATTCCCTGAAGCAGAGGTAGAGCTTTCTTCCCTTTCTTTTGATCTGTAATGTATCCATAATTGTATTGTCTGCACTAGGATTAAATTCAGCACCTGCAAAACAGTACCTGTAGTGCTTCAAGCTGCACTGAGAAATTCTTCCCTTCCAGTTTCATCATTTGATATTTTTACTGTGGTGACAAAAATAATTTTGTGTCTAAGATGCACAATCCTGGAGTGATTCTTGACAACAGACTAAGGGCCATATTTCAGCTATTGTCAAATCTTTGTATTTCCATCTGCAGTATGTCACCCTCATCAAGCACTTTATTCCTCCCCATGATCTTGGTACTGTGGTCCATGCTTTGATAGCTCCCTTTTTTGGACTACTGTAATGCCTTGTATGCTGGCTTTCTTGATTCTGAAATTGCAAAGCTCAGCAGCTTGTTAGCTTACTTCCAAGGGTTAAAAGGTATCACCGTATTATC
The DNA here is from genome assembly GCF_019279795.1 of Protopterus annectens. Classification (NCBI taxonomy): domain Eukaryota; kingdom Metazoa; phylum Chordata; order Ceratodontiformes; family Protopteridae; genus Protopterus; species Protopterus annectens. The sequence continues at coordinate 296,406,860 of NC_056735.1, forward strand.
CAAGTACTGTTAGTTGTTCATTGGTTACCAGTAAGAAAACAAATCATTGACACAACCTTTGCCATGGATTATCATTCGCGCCATACCTTGGTCCACCCTAGTTGCAAGACCTACACAGCTATAATCCAATATGTACACTGCACTCTAGTTCAAATGGTCTTTTTGCAGTCCTGAACTTTCATTATTTTAGTTTAGTTATCAAGGTCATGTCTTATGGAATCTACTTCCCTCCTGGCTCTTAGGTATACCTACATTAGCAGGTTTTAAAAATACTTTAAAAACTCATTTGTTTGATTTAGCTTATTCTTAATTTGATTAACATCTACTGATATTTTTGGCTGTTTCATATGTATTTATTTTTGTTTTATATTTATTTCCAGTGCTTGTACAGTGTCTGAACTGAGGCATTTAAATACATTTGAACTTGAACTTTACACAGATTTGTCTTTTCTTTTTCTTGTTATAACTTTGGAGTTGGTATATATATATATATATATATATATATATATATATATATATATATATATAAGTTTGGAGATTGTTGAGGGGTGGGCTTGTACCCCTGCAGAAAATGCTCATATTTAATGTTATTGTGGGGTGGAATCCCTGACCAGTTGTGCTCAGAAAGTTGATTCCTTACGGAGCTGTAACTTAACATGTCACAGTGAAAACTTAATAAGTGACAAGGTGAGGCTACAATGTAAGCTGATGGGATTTGTGAACATTGTGCCCCAAGGAGTAGGACTGGTATAGCAGAAATGCATACGAAAGCATTGTCTCACTTGTAGTACACAGTGGGAAAACCCTTGTATGCAGTTTTAGCCCATTCTTCAGTATAGATTTCCATGCACAAATTATGCATGCAGATCTCCCTCACTCCGCAGACTGTATGCAGATCACCAAGTATGTTTAGCCTTGTCTGGTTCCAAGAGGGTAATTTATTGGACTTGAATGATACATCTGCAGATGGTGTGATCCTTGTGGCCACACCAATCAATGTGCTGCTCAGCTAATAGAGCTAAGCAGCAGCATCAGTGCACGCTCACACACACACACACACACACACACACACACACACACACACACACACACACACACACATACACACACTCACACACTTTGACATAATGGTTAAAACTGTTTTTTCAATGTCAGCACACAAAAAAATGGTTATAGCACTTTTTTTTCAGTGAGAAAACAACAGGTTGTTGAGTCTCTTGAAGTGTAAGTATCACACAGTTGACCCAGCACTGGTTCTACTTAATACCATACCATGGTAATGACCATAGCTTCAGTGTTGTACCTAGTGAATGGAAGCTTTATGTGGCATAATTGTGAAGCACAGTGCAAGAGATAAGAGTCTTTTTAAGTTATAAGGTTTAACTTAGTAATTAGCTGTTCCTTGCTGGACTGTGTAGCCCAGTGATTCCGTCAGTAGTATCAATGTACATAGTGCACTACTGTGTCCAATGCATACCCGTGCAACATTCACAGGTATTAGATTTCCATTGTACACCATATGTCAGTCTCACAATCCATATTAGTGACTCACAGTACTAACAGGTGGTGCTAAAACCACAGTGCCCAGAATACATTTATGCAGCTGGGCACTATGTTTATGAACTGTCTCATACATTTCCAGGGGGATACAGCTGCCATCAGATCTCATTTAAGTGACTTACATTTAATAAGTTTATGATTAGCTACTTGTGACCTACTTGGAGTTGATTTTACATAAGGTGAACAAGGCTGCCTACATCATATCAGTAGTTCAGCTAACCTAGTTGCTGTACTGAAACCTAGCTTAAGCAGTTCTTCATATCATGTCTTTATTGACTTTAGCTGATTATGCAAGTTTTGCTTTGTTAAATAGTTTAATTCTTGAAATTTATGTAAACTAATAGTTGTGTATACTGACCATCTCACACCTATGTACACAGTCATGCCAGTTACATTTTGTTTGCATTAGTAGCATAATAACCACAGGTCATTCACTGTCTGTGAGCCTCTTCTAGTAGAATTAATATGTATATATATATATATATATATATATATATATATATATATATATATATATATATATATATATATATATTTACACACACACACACACACACACACACACACACACACAAACACACATACATAAATACATAGACAGACAGATAGAACAGATAGCTAGATTCTTTTGGTTCTCTGTGCTTGCTGACAGTCAAAACCTTCCTTTCCACTCATCTGCCGATTGGCTGCTCATAAGTACCACCTGTTGCACCCCATATCACCCTGGCAATGGATGTACTGAACCAAGCCATACAATTAAATAGCTAATGCACTGTTATACATGCTGATAAAGTGTTAATATTTCTCACTTGCAGAAACATCTCCAAGTTTTAGTAAATTTTGATTTCTGTTAGTACAAATATGAGGGGAAAACAGTTATGACTCTACATACCTCTCAACTGTCCAGAATTTTGCAGAATGTCCAGATTTTTGACTCATATTTTATGTCTGTTCCTCATAAAAAATGTGTTTTTCTGGCAAATAATTGAGGACTGGCATCTCTAAGTTATATCAAACATTTGAGCTTCAGACTTCATATCCTTCAGAAAATGCATGCCAACACAATACATTTTATTCTAACAGGTTTATAAGAGCAATATTTTAAATTTGTCCCTATATTACAGCCTTTGTCCCTCATTACATTTGGCTTTGTCCAGATTTCTTGTACTAAGAGGTTGAGAAGTATGTGACACTATTTAACTAAAGCAGAAAATAAAACCAAAAAATAAGACAAGCTATGTTTCTTAACATAGCATATTGCATTTTAGTTAACTGAGATAATGGAGCTATTTGTAACAACAGTGAAATAGAGTTAGTTCAAATTCATAAGCAAAAGATGCTGTAAGTAAAAATATTTAAAGATTTTTAACTTAATTGCATGCTACAAGGAAAGTGTTGCTACTTGTAGAAAGTATTAGCATTTAGAATACATACAATAAAGCTCTAATGATCTATTTTGCATCATATTGTAACAATACTTTAAAATGGATTTACTTATTATTTATCCAAATCTCATTATCAAACTTGTCAATTGCTTTAACTACTAAAAGAGAAAATACTTGGCTCCATAGCAAAGAAGTCTTAAGCCCCAAGTGTGACACAGAAGAGCTGAGTTCAGTTAGTGGTTCAGATGCAAAAGGATCTCGATGGGGAGTTAGGAGGGTCAAAGGAAGTGTGCTTACCTGGGCATACCTCTACCTCCACATCTTAACTTTTGGTGGAGACCAGGGACATGTGGCCAGGCAATCTGTATGGTAGTCAAGGCTTTCACCAAACAATAAGGAGACATCTATCTAAATGTACCACAAATCCATTGCACACCTTCATTTAGATGTTATAGACATATGCTGGATGGGAAAATTTGGGTAGGACATCAAAAGAAAAATTACGCATGGATGCTCAGATGATGGCCTTGTGCTGGGAAAGTATAAGATGTAGACAACTCTTGCTCCACAGGGGAATAAACAGACAACATAGGCTATGGAGAGCTGATGTTTGGCAGGCACTGGGGCCAAAAAAAAACTTTCTAAACAAAACTTTAAAAGATTGCAAACATCATTTTTATAAATTAATTATCTCATGACAGTATGTTGCTTGTGTGGTTAATCACTTGGCTAGGTAATGATATATAAAGACACTAAGACTTCAGCATCATACCATATGACATACATAACTGCATTGTTATGTATCTAATGACAGTATGTTGCTTGTGTGGTTAATCACTTGGCTCGGTAATGATATATAAAGACTTCAGCATTATACCATATGACATACATAACAATGCAGTTGTCATACAACTACCAAAACATGACACATTTTAATACTTACTAATATATGTCAGTTCTATAACTGTACATTAATTTTCTTAATAAATCTCCCTTTTCCCATCCATAATGTTTATTTATTAGGCAATAACATTATGCATTCATGCCTAATGACATGCACAGAGACAGTCAGACATACAGATATGCACAGATACAAACACACACACACACACAGACATGTATGTAGAAGTACTTTTACGACGATCTCATTCTGTCAGAAGCAAAACAATAAATGCATCAAACCTTCACTATGGTGGCATAATAAAATGAACAAATTATATAACAAGAAATCTAAGTTCCTAGGCTTATATAAATTTCTTTGCCCCCTTCCTGTCCTAAAACAAAACTTAAACAAAACAGTAAAAGCTGGACAATACTCGCTGGGCCAGTAATATGAACCAGCACCTTCTTCAGCTCTTAAGTAAGCAAAAAACAACACTTTATTATAATAAACCAAGCACTACATTGTAAGTGATTGGCTTACTACAGTTAGATCTATGGCCCCTCTCCCAGATTTTCCAGTGAAAAGCAAAACAAAAAAAATGGACGTTCCTTCTACTAGCACACCAACCAGATAGCTAGATGCAGGACACACACACCCCTCCTTCTTGCCCCAGCCATTCAGAGCCCATTTCTTTGTCCTGACCCCAACCCTCCTTCAACATATTGTATTAAAAAATACTTTCTTCTTTTAAACTATAGCAAATAGTTGCTACAGTTTATACCCCAATACATTGTTCAGGTTTTAGTTAAAAAAAAAGTTGTTTCTACTTTTAAACCCTAGAAAACTGCTTGCTATGATGTAGCATACAGTTGCAACAGTTTAGAACACATAAAGAGTGCTACAGTACTCAGGTATGACTGCAAATGCAGTAACGGCCAGACAACATCTCTGGATGCTTACCAGTAAAGCATCACTTAGCCGTACCTCTCCTAAACATCTTCAGTACATGTACCTAAAGAATACAGAAATCTCATAGTCATCTCTCCATAAGGGCAGTCCCTCCACTAATCCAAGTGACTATATGCCAATCAGTCTAACTAGCATTACTATAATACCATGTAATGAATTATTGTAGAATTACTTCATAAGGACATACAAAATCAGCAAACTCTAGCTTCTTCACAGCTTGGCTTTGTCAAATGCAGATTGTGCCTTCTTAAACTTTCCTTTCTAGCTTCTTTTAAAAGTCACCACATCCCTAAATGAAGTACTTACAATCCATGCTGCTTAGTTAGACCTAGTGAAAGCATTTGACCTCATTATCTACTGTGACATAATAAATAAGCTAACCCAACTAAACCTCAGACAGTGTGTAGTCTGCTGGATTGCTAATTGACTAAAAAAGAGGACGCACTCAGTCAGAAAAATGATACTCACTCCAAAAAACAAGGTGTAATTAATGGCATTCTTCAAGCTTCTGTCCTGATCTTGCTCCTCTTTGGAATCTATTTCTCTGAAGTACAGGCAAATGCTAATAACCTTTGGATAATTAAATTCACAGATGACTGCTGGACAGGAATCACTATAAACTCACCCTGACATTCACTGCTGTGCCAACAAGGCCCTGATAACATTAATAACTTGTGGTGTAATAATTTTCTTATCCTAAGTGCAAGGAAGTGTTATATAGTCAACTTAGGTTGCATTAAGTCATTCCATCATATTTATGCAAATATTGTATATAAAATTGTCTTTGTTATATTATTACTCTAGTTTTCATACTCTGCTGGACAAATGCTATAACAATTATTGTTTTCTTTACCATTCTAGGCTGAGAATGAAATTGGTTTGTTATGATCAGTAGTCTGACCCGATTAACAAATTCAAATAAATGCATAAAAGTAATGTCTTAGTATGTTACCAAATAAATGGAACTTACCTTAAGATTGACACAATAATCCAGGGATTAGGAATTTATATATACAATTAGGAAAACAGATGGCATAATGGATAAGGTCTTTGCCTCTCAGGCACAAGTTACAAGGTCCAATCCTGACAACCAGCTAATGCCTGTTTGGAGTTTGCATGTTTTCTCTGTGTCTCTTTGGGGTTCCTCCCACCTCTGAAAAACATGCTGAGTGTTCCCATCTTAAGCTCACTAAAGAATGGAGCTGTGGGCAGCAGCACAGACTTTGCAAGGTACCCTATAGGGGGAAGAGTTGTATAAACCAACCATTTTGGGCATCTACTGCGGTGCATAGTATCGTCATGACAGGAGAACATGGATCATAGACTGCATGCCATGCCAGGGCTAACCACTCAACAGTGTGAAATATGGCTCTAGGTGATTTGGTCACGTTGACTAATGTTACCAAATGGGCATGGGTATTTGCCAGTTATAACTGGGTTGAGGACCTAGCCTGTTCTGACCTATGCCAGAGACCCATGCTAATCGTGAGAGGGGTGTATGGGTTCCTATTGGCCAGTGTATGCCCACCATAAAGCCCACTAACCTTGGTTCACTAAGCTACTGGCTGGCCAGTGTCCAGTTGCTTAGCTTGGGTTACCTAGGATAGCTCTGTTGAGCGAAATCTGGACATAAAACTAATCAACCTCCTACCAAACATGAGCTAAGAATTGCTACACTCAGTGTAGGTTCATTGACAGGATACAGCTTGGAAGGGGATGGCATGATGGTAAGGAGTACCACTATGTATCCAAGAGACAAGATGGAAGGGCAGTGCCATAAAGCCACTTGGCTTGATATCCAGAGTCTACTGAGAAGGAAAAGGATAGGCTAGAAATGGTATGGGAATTGTGGTGAGCAAGAAGCATCAGAAGACAGTGAGTGATGTCATCAGAATTAGTGACATACTCATGGCAATCAGACTCCGACCTAATGATAGGGCAATATTCATAATCTCAGCCTATGTCTACAGCTGGGCTGAAATAGTGAGGAGTAGAGTGCATTCAGACAGCAGTTACAGGAACTATTAGATAAAGCAGGACAACATGAATTGGTACTGTTAATGCAGATACCAGGATAGACAAAACAGGATATGAGGACTGCCTGGGTGGAAATTGATGAGGCAAAAGCAATAAAGAAGGAGAGGCCATTCTAGATGTATATCAGGCAAATGGCATAATAGTAGCCAACATATGATTCAGAAAGAGAGGCAGTCACAAAATTACACACAGAAGTGGCCAATATTCAACTCAGACTTTCTCCTAGTAAGGAAAGGTAGAATCAGTGATTGGAAAGTCACTCCCAGTGAAAAAGTCAGCTCACAGCATAAGTCACTGGTTGCCACAATCATCTGCAAGCAGTAGTCAGAGAAGGCACTAAGGTCAACAGAGACCAGGTTGAAGACCTGGAAGTTGACTGGAGAGAAAGAAGAACAGGAAATACTCAGGAATCTAGTATGTCAAGAAGAAGATGAAATAGGTGGAGCTGAATATGAATGGCAGTGCTTTTAAACAGGATGTGTGAGAACTACAGAACAGATATGCAGCCAAGCCAAGTATGGAAATAAGATGCATAGGGAAAGCTGGTGGTGGAATGCAGAAGTCCAGGAAGTCATCAAAAGAAATAAGGCATGCAGGAAAAAGTGGCAGCTAGAAAAGAGGGACCAGGCTAGATAGGAATACTGTTTGGCTAACAAATAATTAAAAAAGTAGATGCAATAACAAAGAAGAAGGTATCAGAGGCACTCTACCAGCTTCTGGAATGTGGCTGAGTAGATGACACAAATAAACTGTATCAGGTTGAAAGGCAAAGACAGAAAGATAAAGAAGACAGTCCGACACCCTTAATAAGGAATGCCAGCAACAATCTATTGACTAATCCACAGGACATCAAAGGCAGTTGGAAGAAGTACTTTCAGCAGCTTCTAAATGAAGAATACCCCACAGAAGCTGTACTGCCCCAGACACAACATATGACGAGAGAAGAGGAGGAGCACACCATAGAAGAAGTAAGAACAGCACTAAGGAAAATGAAATCAGGAAAAGCAGCAGGCTCAGATGAGGCCACAGCAGATATGATATATATGTTGGGTGAGATAGGGGAGAAATGGCTCCTGAGGGTACTCATTGCGGTATGGAGAGAAAGGTGTATCCCAGATGACTGGAGAATAAGCATACTGGTGCCAATGCTCAAGAACAAAGGGTGCATCCAGAACTGTGGACAGTGCAGAGGTATCAAACTCCTGTCATATTACATGAAAGTTCTGGAAAGGGTGATTGACAAACGAGTATGCAGAATAATAGAAAGTAAGATGGGAGATGAGCAGTTCAAATTCAGATCAGAATGCTTCACAACTGACCCAATGTTTGCAGTGAGACAGTTAATTGCGAAAAAGCTAGAGGTGAGGAAAGATTCCAACTGGACATTCCTAGACTTGGAGAAAGCACATGACTAGGTCCCAAGAAAGCTGATTTGGGCATCCTTGCAGTGGTTTGAAGTCCCAGAAACATTGGTAGAATTAGTGCAAGTTATGTACAAGGACCCAATGACTCAAGTACAGTGTTTGATCTCACAGAGGGGTTCCCAGTGAGAGTGGTTGTGTAATAAGGTCCAGCTTTGAGCCCACTGCTGTTCATACTGGTGATGGACTATTTAAACAAGCAAGGTGGAGGGGACAAAGTTGCTGTGTGCAGATGATGTGGCATTATAGGCAGACTCTGTGCAAGAACTTCAGCAAAGAATAGGGGAATGGAATGCAAAACTGAAGGCACGTGGGATGAAGTTGAGTACAGACAAGACAGTTGTGATGGCAGCAAATGGTGGAATTCAGAAGAACATAAAAACTGAGATAAAACAGAAAATAGTGGAGCAGGATAACAGCTTCAAGTATTTGGGAGGAGTGGCTAAGAAGAAGGGAAGTCTAAATAAAGAGGTCAAAGCTAGAATCAGAGGGGCTGCAGCCAACTGACACAGAGTGCCAGGTGTACTGTATGACAGAAGAATGCCAAAGAAGCTGAAAAGTAAGGTGCACAAAACAGTGGTTCCACTAGTACTACTGTATGGTACAGATACCTGGGCAGTAAAGGCAGAGCAGCTGAGGAAGCTGAAGGTGATGGAGAGGAAGTGCCTGAGATGAATGGTAGAGTACACACTGTGAAACAGATGAAGAAATGAAGACATAAAAGCAGAAGGCAAGGTAGTTCCAACTGCAGAAAACATCAAAAAGAGCATATCAGGGTGTTCACGGACATGTGCAGAAAAGCAGAAGCCATTCTGGTGAAGAAGATTTGGGACAGATAGGAATAAGACAAGAGGAAATGAGGGAATCCAGCAAAGAGGTGGATGAACTGTGTCAGAGAAGACCTGCAACAGCCAGGCATTAGTGTCAAAGAAGGTAGGAGAGTGGCATTGAATGCATAGAGATGGCACCAGTTGAAAAGACACACTGACCCCATGTAGAAAATGAGAAAAGGGGGGTTGATGATGATAATGATGTCAGACACTGAGTTGTCATTAAATCATCATATAATCAATAATGTGAGATGATTCTTCTATCACTATCATCTCATCTGGTATGTGTTCTTGACCATCTCTCAATCCACTGCAATTTCCTTAAATATGGATGTATTTGTCACCTTATGGAATACAATTCTCCATTTGGTATGTATTGCTTTAAACAACTCCCCCATCTAGAAAGATGGAAAATGCTTAATAACCAGAATGATTCCATGTTTAAAGAATCACCCTTATATGGATAGATTAAAAAATGTCCTCTAGACTCCTGCAAGGTAATCTATGCCTCGCCTCAAACTCTGCTTTTTGAGATCTCCTTTCTTTGACAAGAAAAATGCCTTAGTCAACATCCATTACAAAGGCATGGTTTTATGCCAAAATAATATAAAGGCCATATTCTGGGATATAATCATCACCCAGCACTTCACTCATCCACAAAATAAACTCCTACTACACATAACACAGTACAAAACTTTAGGAGCATTCAAACTTCAACAGGGTTAATAGACAGGATTGCATAACTTCTCCTATGCATCACTGGCTACAAACCTTTTACTTTGCTGGTATAAACATTGTCACATTTCAAATACCCCTATTTCTTCATGGTTTCTCTTTTACTTTGTTTTCTCCAACTTTAGCCCATTTCCTTTCCATGTAACATAATCCAAGTTAATAACATTATCTGTGTATCTCCCAAATTAACTCTTATCACATATCATCTTATTATATAGAGCTATAGGGAGATATTTTGTGTGAATCTCCCAAAGTAACCATCGTCTTTTGAAATAGTTGTACAACCAACCTTCAAGGATGCTTCTTTCGTATCCTTGTTGACTAAGACTAAAGTGGGTGTCATACCATCAGCTTAGTATAAACTTGTCAACCTAAACACTGTAGATTAAGCATAAAAGCTGTTTTAAGCCCATTTACAAACCTCAAAATATACACATTAAAAGCTACAAATTTGCAGAAAATGCATTGATGTTTCTTTGACAATGACGCACTGTCTTTCCTTAAGATGACAGACAACGGATCTGAGCAGGTCGCACAGCATTTCTGTCAATGAGACATCTCTCTGTGATCTCCTGCTACAGTCTTGCTACCTCTGCACTACCCATAATAACCCACATATCTTCAAATGAGCTGTACTGTCATACCACTTTTTCTTACCACTGTTTTAGAGACTCTCTATATTGTGCCTCTCTTTCTCAGGATATTTCCTCTTTTCTGCCATTACCACTATTCTGGCATATGTTTTCAATGCTATTAAATTATTCACTAATGATACTGAGGTATTATTCAAACACTTCTCCCCTTACCCTCCCCATGTAGAGTCATTCATTTCTGCAGTTGCTGGTGCCTAAGCAAGAGATTTCTTGTGTTTGATAACTGGCAACAAATAGCTACATCGGGGGAGTATGACGTTTCTCTTCCCGAGTTCCACAATCCACAAGGACATAATTAGTCTCATACTGTTTTGGCATATATTATTTTGGCTTAGGTGATGCCTGTGTCACATTTTTAGGTATTTAACAATATCTCTTGCATCTTAGCCAGGCTGGTCTGCAGCAAAGCACTGTAATTCCCAACACATCTTTTCCAGAACTTGTTCCTCTTCCCTGCAATAGAAAACGTGAGACAGGAATGCCACCATCCTTGCTTTTATTTGCCAAAAGAACCTTAAAGCAACAGCCTGTCTTGCATTTCCCCTTAGCATTGTAATCGTTTTCAAAAGACAGGTTATTAGAAATGGCTTTTGTTAGTGATTGTTTTGTACAAAAAATGTCCCATCTGAAAGAACTCTGATAATGTACTAATTAAACAATGTTGCCCTGCTTCCATCTGCGTCTCCGCAAGTCTGACCTTTTTGAGCAGAAAATAAGTTTTTAAAAACTATTTACGTCTGGCTTGAGTAGATGGATGAATGGGTAAGGAGGGTTATTAATCTGCTGATATGTTCTGAGAACATTTAGACTAGAACAGTCTGTTCTGTGACTGTTAAAGTGGAGGATATGTGTGTTACCATTTCTTTTTGCTGTAATTAAGCCCTCATTACATAAAGTGAGCATTCAGATTACAAAATAAATAGTTTTTAGTTTAGTTTCTTTAGTGAAACTATACTTATTAAGCACAGCAAACATATTTCTACTTGCCCAGTTACTTTCTAATTTCCCATCATGTGGCCTAGAATTCTAATGATGTAATGTAATTGCTAATATATACAGTTTGACAGTCTGTAGTGGGTAGGTGTTTAATGTAGTCTGCTGCAGATTTCAACAAACAAATGCAGCATGAGTCAGACACTGAATTAACAAATAAATGCAGTTATATTCAAGTAAAAGCAAATTAGAACAGAATAAGATTCCTTGTAAAGTGCATAATGATTGGCATATAATATAGTGAAATATGTAACACTAACAGTTATCTACCATGGGATGATAAAAAGCATTATACACTTTATAAGGAATCTTATTCTGTTCGAATTTGATTTTACTTGAATATAACTAAATTTTTTTAACTATTGTCCAATTGACTGATAGACAATGCTACCCATCACAAACAGTATATCCTAACAATTATACAATAAATGCCCATTACTATTCAAAAACAAGTAAGATGATTGGACAGCCCAACCAGTGTGTCCATGGCAAATCGAGCATATACCAACTAAAAAAATTCCGGCCTCTGAAGTACCATTGAGGAGCCAGACTTTATATATATTTGTTTCTGAAAGCTTTCTAGCTCCTACTTTATAATGCAACACCTTCTTGTCAATGTAAGGTTCTCTTTGTCAAACTTAGCAACTAGTTTCTGCACTTATATATATAGTCCATACCACCTTATATTGAACTTCATGTAAAAGCCAGTATCAAAAGCATCTCATTTCTTGCTGTCACGTTGTCACAAAATGTATCTTATCATTTTCAGTTAAGCACCTTTCTAGGTAAATAAGCTTTCTTACTTCCTCATAACTGTCAGTCCCTGACAGCATACACAGCTTCCATACCTCCTCTGGCATATTGGCATTGATTTGAGCGTTGTATATCTTCTGTGAAAACAGGGCCAGCAGTTCAAGTTTATTCATAAGTTCTTCATTACTAAGTATAGCTCTGATAGTGAAGCAAACATGGGTGGTCTTTGATTGTCCTGCAGGTGTTCAATGTGTGTACATAGAAGAGTTGCAAAATTACTTAACACAGCAGAGCTAAACTTCACATTAATGTTTTAGAGAATTAACACATAACAAAATTCAAGGTATAAATTATCGTCTAAATGACACCGCCTTTTTAACATTATATATCTTCTACCCTACTTTACTTCACTTATATGTGTGTGTATATATATCTATATATATCTATATATATCTATATATATATATATCTGTATATATATATATATATATATATATATATATATATATATATATATATATATATATATATATATATGGGATCCGTACAGATCCCCGACGGCACTTTCTGCCAAAGCAGAAATCACCGAACATACATAACCGAAAGTGCTGTTCACCGAAGCAGCACTTTCGGTTATGTATGCTGGTTGTGCTCGTCGCACTACGGTGTGGTTAAGGGAGTACTCCCTTTTCCCCACTGTAGTGTGACCTCGGAGTGAGAATATAAAAGTAGGGGGGGTGTGGGGCACAACCCCCCACATGGGGGGTGCAGGGGGACTTTCCCCCCTGCATAAAAGAAGATTTATTTATTTATTTTTTTTGAACGGACTTTAACGAAAGCTCTTTTTCGGTGAAAGTAGTTTCGTTAAAGTGCATTCAGTTATTGTGGATTAGGACTATTGAACTTTTGTTCAATAGTCCTAGATCCATATATATGGGTCACTGTCTTATTATCGAAAACACAGTTCATCGAATTGTGTTTCCAATAACACACTTTAGCAAAAGTGCATATTGTCGAATATGCACTTTTGCTAAAGAAAATAACATAAAAAAAAAACATAAAAAAACAAAAAAAATCCCATCAAACAGTGTTATGCAGGGGGGCAAGCCCCCTACTCTATTATTCTCACTCTGAGATCACACTGCAGTGGGGAAAAGGGAATATTCCCTTATCCCCACTGTACCATGATGTCAGCGATAGTTTTGTTAGTTGTAAATCAACACTATACATTGATTTACAACTAACGATGCATGCAGACTGCATGCTTTCTTTACTTTTCCACTCTCTCTTTAACGAAAGTGCATTTTCGATAAAATGCACTTTCGCTAAATTGTCTGCCGAAAGACGGTTTCGATGAACCGTGTTTCAACAATATAACCAGGACCCATATATAGATAGATAGATAGATATATTCCATACAGCAGCACAAACGGTGCAAGAGACATCAAGGAAAGTGCACTGAATGCCACAATATCGAACAAAACAACACTTCCAGCACTGTCAAAAGAAAATTAAAATGTAATTGCAGCTGATATTATACACTTTATTACACTTGATATCACTTCATTTTCACTACAATGACCAGGCTTACAGTGAAACAACAAACTGGTTTCGCCCCATGGCATCATCGCTGATGAAACAATGTGTAGCTTACTGATTAAACTCAGTCTGCAAGATAGAATGGTGTATTATTTCACAAACTGTATTCAGTATGTATGAGGCTGTTCTCACCTCACAGCTGGAAAAGCTCACTCAGACTTTGCCATAGACTTCTGTGAGGGAAAGGTCTGTTTGTTTTTCCGTATATTGTTTTCATGTAAACTGTATTGTTTTCTTCTATTTGGCATCTTTTTCTTCTTTCGGCTTTTCCTGGTTAGGGGTCACCACAGCGTCCGCTCATGATTGGCAGTGGAGTTTTACCATGACAAGTTGCCAGCCCAGCTCCCAACATTCCACAGAAGGCTATAAAGAGCACCAAGGCAATCAAAGTATCAGATGCGACTATTTATTAATATAACTTGAAAATACACTTAAAAAGCGAGTTACAAAACGTGTAATCCAGAACACTAAGTGCTTTCACCCATCTCATCTGTGGGTTTCATCAGAGTAACTTCCCTTAAAAACACTTCCTTAATATACTAGTTCTAATTAAAAATTCACCAATCAACCTTTTCTTTCATTAAGTACATACTTGTTTAAAATCTAATACAAATTCAACGCCTCATTATACCTAAAAAATTTATTGATATATATATATATATATATATATATATATATATATATATATATATATATATATGTAAGCAACAGTTAAAATGCATTCTATCATGATGTTTCATCCTGTTGTGTTAAATATATAAATAGATAAATGTATGTAAGTATATGTATATTTATGCATGTTGACAGTATAAAAATGTAAAACATGTAGTGATATAAATGTAAAATAATGATATAAAAATATAACAATGTATCATCAACATCATATAAATAAAATGAATACCCTTATACTAAATAAGATTTATATTTCAAAATACTGGAGATGGAGACATGTTCATTTACTCCTGGCATACTGCTAGCATTAAGTCTAAGTTGCCATAAGCATTCTTTTGCTTCTAATACATTTTTAACATCTCCCCCCTTGTTAATGTTGTATGGGATCCTATCTATTACAAAAAATATAAAACCAGCAAAAATGCAAGACAATTTAACAGTAGCAGAGAGATTTTGTTTGAAGGAATTGACCAGCTCTGGGCAATACAGAATTATGAAACCAGACAAGGGAAGGGGGGTTTGTTATAATGATGAAAAATGATTACTTTAACAAGATGTATGAAACATTATGATAGAATGATGCAGTTGTTTTTTAAACTCTCGACTTACCTGCCCCTCATGTTAATTTGACCTCATAATTTCTTCCCCCTCCTCTTTCACTGGTTGTCAGTAATCACAAATTATCATTTAATGACCCTTACCTGCCCCTCATGTTAATTTGACCTCATAATTTCTTCCCCCTCCTCTTTTACTGGTTGTCAGTAATCACAAAATTATCATTTAATGAAGTCACTCTACCTTCAGCTATTTAAATTTATTGGTCCTCCTACTGTATTCCAGAGAGCCAGAATACAAAGTGCCCACCCCCATCCAATCTAGTGTGCTCCTTTAAAACTAGTGGCTCTCAACTTAGATTGCTAAAGCTTGAGTTGCACCCTCTTTCATATCTAACTGCTTATTGCACAGTGCAGCATTTAGGATATTAACCCATTTTTCTATCTTATCTTTATAATCTGCGACATCTTGTCCAAGATCACTAATTACTGGAGAGTCCATATTCTGCCTGTCAGCAGTCATCTTGGGATTAGTGCTTCTGTTTTGATCATGGTGAGAGAGGGAGCATTATGATATTGTTTCCTGGAGACTGCTGATCACAGGAAAGCTTGATAACTGCTTAGGTGCCAGCTTGGAATTTGGGCTACTGTGTTGCTCATGGAGAACAAAGCCAAGGACATTGATTCCTGACTGTCTCTGATTGAGCAGTGAGTGTGTATCTGGGTCCTTCTTGATTGGTCTGGTTGCTTGTTCTTCCAGGCATCTACCAGGAAAAGGCTACAACAAGCCTACAGGCCCCTGTGCCATCTTTGATAAAACTGTTGATTACCAAAGGGCCTTTGACCTGCTTCTCATCTTCAGATTACTGCTACTGTTTTGTTTCTGGGAAGAGAAGAAACAGCAGGGCATTGTATCCCAGAGGCATGAAGCTGTGGTGATACTGGCATTAGTGGTGCAATTAAGTGAATCCTCACTATTCATCATTCCTGACAAAGCTTACTCTATTCAGTAAGTACTATTTGATTATTTACTGTCCAAAGCAACTTAAAAATATCTTCCTAAATACTTCAAAGTTTCATAGGCTCATAGATAGGTACTAAGCTAATGACCACAAAGGTCTTTTTAAGCCTAGACATGCATCCCAAACTTTTGACAAGCTCTTTTTCCTTTGACAAGTTTAAGCATGGGCTTGGAAAATGAAACATTTACAATCTGGGGTCTGGAAGATGAGTCATTTACAGGCTGCCTGTGTCCAGTAGAGACACAGGTGCCAAATCAGGGATGAATTTCCTGTTCCCCATCCAATTGTCCAAGTTACATGCAATCCAATTGTCCAAGTTTCTCCAGCAGGTCCTATTTATGTCACATGCAAGGTTTAAGTCTTTAGAATGGGTAATTCTGCTGCGGTTTGTTTTGCGGATATGCAGGTGCTCCATCAGAGTGAGGCTGGACAATGCCTTATTTGCCAGGCATAGATCTCTCCTCAACAGCCTGTAGAAGACAGAATATAGGAACATAGCCTTGAAGCAGTCTGCATAGGGCATGTTACTTATGCCCTGTATTCTTTTAGTGAGGAACCTCTGTGGATGTTCCAGCTCTTGGATATGCCAGGTTAGGTACATACCAAAGGGGACATTGTACTCAAAGATAGGTCTAATGAATGCCAAATACAGTGGAACAATGACTTCCATGGACCTAGATGCCATATCTTTGTTAATAAGGTGCACAACATATGATGTCCTCACTACTGTAGGCACATGATGGTCAAAGGCTAGATTACTGTCTATGTGAGCTCCAAAGTCCTTGACTACTGGGTCAACTCTTAGGAGTGTTTTCGCAATATGATAATTACCAGGAGTGTATGACTTCCCAAAGGATACTATTATGCATAGCAAATCAAAACCAAGAAAATCTGAAGGTGTCACTGTTCAATGCTAGGAATCTAAACAAGAAACAACTCCACTCCACACAAGCTCTACTATCTGTACAGTCAATGAGACATAGTTTAAAGCCACAGAGAGCATCCCACATTTCTTTCACACATTTAGACCAGCAGGGGCTTAAAGTGGTGTCTCAATTTACATAAAAAATAAATATACCTCAAGGCTGGCCAAACAGGGCGATGCACATTACCTTCTCCATGTTCAAATCACCATAGGCAAAATCCTATACCACTTCCTTGCAAGCTATAGGTCCTCCTCTATGACCCGGGAAAACCATAACATGTATTTAAATTTACTGGAAACACTCATCATCCAACCCAATACTTAATTACCCCACTATTAGCTGGGAATCATAGATGACACCATATGGGCGGGCACAGAGATTCCTGGAGTTTGTAAACACAAACTCCCTGCACCAGATTGTCAGTATTCTGACCATAAGCATAAACATACTGAATCTGGTCCTCACTAAAACTATGACACTGACTTCCATGACTCCTGGCAGTGACATCATCCTCTTGTATATACATATTTAATACTGCAGTAGCTACACTGTACATGATTTTGTTTTTCATGAGCTCTCTCCTGTAAGTCCAGGATTACTGTAAGGATTTTGTAGTAGTTGACAACTTTGGTTGTAGTGTCTTGTTGCACTAAATATATAAGTTCCTTAAACACTCCACCACATTAGTTATTTGCATCTGCCATTGCCCACATTTTTATAATGTTGCTCATTTCCATGTCATTATAATATCATTTGTATATTATGCGGGCTGTGGCATTTCTCAGCCTGCTGCAATGGCAGTAGCCTGTCTCTGAATTACCCCAACCTGGCATGTGGCAGCTGTTCATTTAAATCAGCTACAGCAATGCCCAAACTGTTTCTGAATCCTAGGGAGAATGTATAGTGATACAATACAGTATGAATATATTTCAGTTTGCATTCTAATTATAAGACAGATATAGTTAGAAAATATTATATCATTTTGATGCAAAAATAAAAGAAGTGAAAGAAAAATGTAGTGTTTCATATGTATGTTAATATGTAAAATATTAGACAAATTTGTTAGTGACCACTTGTCCCAGCCCCCTTCAATAAACACACCACACCAAAAATGACTTTTGATGACCTTTATTAAACTTCCATGAACATATATATTTTAATTTATTAATCATAGCATGAACATCCCTATAACCATTTACTAGGGCAGCATAACCCCACTCACACTAGTCGAATAAGCAGCATCTTCGCTTCCACTCGCTTACTTTTGCTTATCAAGCAGCGTCTCATCACTCATTTTCATTCCACAACTCACTGAATTAAAGATCCCAACACCAGAGTGGGAATAGAAGAAGGACAAACCTGCCCCTCTTCTCTGCCTAAACACCAAACCTATAAAACAACCACACACTCCCCAACATTGCTAAAAGAGGGAGGGAGGGCCAGTAGCAAGTTCACACCAAAATCTGATCCCTTAGCCAGTTAGACTCACATAAAACCATCTAAGCCCTTCCTTGCACTTACGTCATTTCCTCCCAACCCTCCTACTTTCCCATTTTAACCCTTCCATCCCCACCACACTGACTTTCTTCAATTACCATCTTGACAACCATTGCTATTCCTACCTGACCGCATCTGGAAGATGTCCCTGGACAAATTGGTTTGTTCCCAAACCTCACTTGTTAGAGATTATACAAAAAAGTAGAGGAAGCATATATATATATATATATATATATATATATATATATATATATATATATATATATATATATATATATATGTGTGTGTGTGTGTGTGTGTGTGTGTGTGGTGCTATGGCGGTCTATCTACAGTCATATACCTACAAACTATACACATTTTTATATACATTGTAGAAATAAATACATTTCTGTACACATTATGGAAAGAAACATTATGCAGACAATAAGTTTACATACAAAATGCACATTGATCAGGATCATTGAGAAAAGCAATGTGCAAAATAGGGAATGCAACTGATCCATGAAGAGCAAATAAGTGAATTCCACATATATGAGGCATATTACTGGAAGTACCAATATATAGGAATGAAAAGCTGCATGAAGGTGAATAGCATCATTAAAGCACAATAGTAAGCAGTCCAGACATGTACAAGTAACCGAAAGGCAGCTTTATAAAAGTAGCATGCAAAATATCACCGCCAGTCAGTGTCGATCAGGTTAGGAACCTTTTAAGAATGACCAATTAAAAAGCTAGGCTTATTAGAAAATGGCGGAATGACATGGTCATTAACTAAGATAAAGAAGAAGGGTCTACCTTTTATTTGGGCAGAGAAACAGTGAGGGGCACTAGAGGAACTAATAGATGGTTCAATACGAATACTACAAAATATTATTTTGATGTGAATGTCCTCACTGTGTTACAATTAGTTGTAGGCTTCAGAGAACTTGGTGCAGTGTTAATCCAGGTGCAGGTGAAGGCAATGGAAAGCTATTTTATATGACAGTAAGTATTTGTGTGATGCTGAAAACAGACACAACCAAAATAAAAAGGAAGCTTTAGCTATTGTTTGGGCTTGTAGACATTTTCAGGTATACCAAGACTTCACAGTGATCATGGATTAGGAATCAGTAGTGATTGTATTAATACTGCTTGGTCCACTAATAATTAAGATATTATATTTGTGACTGCAGCTGAATCCAACTGTAGTACCCCCACTACACACACACACACACACACACACACACACACACACACACACACACACACACACACACACTCTCTCTCTCTCTCTCTCTCTAATTTAGCTCATTAAAAAGGAAAAAAAGTATATTGCTAACTCTTTATCAATGCACCTCATAAGTTTAACTTAAAAATGAAATAACATATCTTTATTTTATTTTATCTGTTTGTTAACTAGGTTTCTGAAGTGATCTATCTCCAGCCACTTTCAGCCAAAACTTGGTCTAGGAGGGCAAGAGCGTGCAATATATTTTAAAGTAGCCAGCAAACAAGCATGCTTCGGGGGACAAAGAAGAAACCCAGATTACCAACGTAAAACCTATAGTGACAAGCAGAAGAACATTTCTAGAAGTCAGGACTAAAAGGTGGGGCTTTGAGACAAAGACCATAACCACTGAAGATACAGTGCTTTGCGGAATGTAACCAAGTACTGCATTAATGATGTTAGGCACAAGATAAAGGCTAAATACTGAAGATTCTTATGTAAAAGTACTGAAAACACCAAAGCAGTACAAAGCTGAAAAAATGCCCTTAAAATATTTTTATTTAAATACTCCAGACAAACTATACCAAAGAAAAAGTACACAGCCGTGCAAGAAGGACATTAAGGAAATACAAAATTAAATTTGTAGGAAGAGGAGAACATCTGGTTTCCATGCATAGATCAGAAAGTATAAAAGTGTTGATTGTCATGTCTAAGAAATATAATAAAAAAGTACCTATTTGAATGTCGGAATTCACTTAGGGGCTTTAGAATGATTTGAGTACTGATATGTATGGACCATAGAGTAAATCAAAAAATGCCTATTAGTTGTTGATAAATAATCATCATTTCCTGGAACAGAACCAATAATGCATGCCATTACATGCAGTGGCTCCAGTTCTTCTTAGGGTATTTACTACATTTGGAATAGCAGAAAGGGTCCCTCCTTTTAACAGTCATGAAATTAAAGAGTTTTGTCAGTGTCAAAGAAAAATGAATTAAAGTTGACTCCACTTTTATGGCATGCCAGTAGATTAATGGAAAAAATAAGAATACCTATAAAACACCTAACTCCAAAGGAATTAACTGAAAGCAGTGACAAAACAGCATGCTGAGTGAAGTGCTACCAATCTATGAAGTTTAGAAGAGTTGGATGAAAGTGCCTGTATGTGTTTTATAGCCCATGGAGATTAACTGTCATGTACCAGGGTATATCTAGGGTATGTTAAAGATGTAATGCATGAGAGATTGGAACTTGTCTTGGATTCATATTTTTGGGGAATGCACACAGAACAACGTATCAAAAAAAAAAAAAAAAAAGCTAGATGTTAGAAATTTTTTTTGTCAGGAAATATACAAGTTGCCTGAAACAACTTCTGTCATGGTGATTCTATTGATGGTCAAGTAGACTAAATCTGAAAAAAAAAAAAAAAAACAGACCACTGCTGACTCTGATTTTACTGGCTACAAAGATACATTACAAGGATGCGGAAACAGGTTGTCCCCAAGCTGATAACAGGCATTCCTTTGCGGCTTGAATAGAGTCATGGGGTGTGGATGAGGCAACAAAAGTCAATTTCCAAGCAAGGGACAACTTATAGCATTGAAAAGGAACCAGCAAGAAGTGTAGAACAATAGACGGGTGATGGGGTAAAGTAGTTCAGTTTAATGTAAAACACCTTGGCTCTTAATTTACGATAGAACAAGATAACGTATTGTGATACGTGCTTGGAGAGTGCATTTATGTAAGTTGGTTGAAGGTTTATTTTTGGTCATTTCATTTCTGGTTGGCAATCTGTTTACATTTCGTGAAAGTTAATAGCAAAGGTTTGTCGAGGAAAAAGTATATAGAAAATCAGTACACCTACCACTGTAGGCACGTTAGTTACTCGGCTGTTTACACAATGCACACAACTTCAGAAACAAGACCTCCAGTATAACAACAGAGATTGTGAAGACATAAAGAGTAAAGACCAGAAAAAATAAAGATGAAAATATATGCTAAAGCAAAAAAAAAAAAAGAAAAGAAAAAAAAGGAATTCTTTTTTTCCCAAAGGACAAAATGTTATTAAGGATTGAAAAACAACATAAGCAGACTCTTTGCTCAGCGTGAAGCCCAATTAGACAAGTGAGATAACAGATCCATTGAATACCGAGACTAAGTGAAGAAACCCTTGCAGCAAGCATTGTGTTTTACTGAAGCAGTGGCATCACACTCTTGCAGGTGACAAAAGTGCTATAATCATGATTCAAGGTTTGATAAAACAGCAGGAAGTTTCCAGTTTGAATGAGATATTACTTGCTTTGTAAAGGTTTGTGCCCAGAACATGAGAGAGAGCTGTAAACAGACCTTCTTTTATAAATGATTATAGTGGTTACCTGCCATCTGATATAGAATGCTAGCTAATATTTTTCCTTTTACAGGTCATCTTAAGTGTTATGTAAAAGCAGAGTTGTTAATCAAAAAAGTATATTCTCTCTTAACACATAAAATTTCTTGGCTGTTATAACAGATTATTCACCAAAACCTACATACAGCTCTGTGTATAAAAGTGTTTTAGAATAAACTCCATTTAAATGTGTCAATGCTGCTACTGATAGAAATATACAGCCATTTTATGTCTTCATTATATTTTTACCCATTTTTAAAATAAAAACTATCACGAGCAGGAGCTGGTGAGGGGAAAGAGAAGAATAACTACAAAATGGCTGTTCAGCTCTCTGAGAGCAGGAAGATGTCATAGTGTCGTACTACAACACTAGGCTAATGACCCGTAGGCCCATTATAAGCCTAGCCAAGTTCCCCAAAATAGAATTTGATAGATAATGGTTACAAAATGTTTGTGTCTGGGGGGGGGGGCTGTATCTTCATAGGTAGACAAATTATTCCACTCTCTAATATCGACTTGGGTGGCAGATATGGGGTATATTTGTGGTTCCTCATTCACTGGTGCAGGTTCTGCTACAGGGAAGGACTCTGCTTCACATGGATGGAAAGCTTGTTCTGGAGATGGTAGAACATCTTAGACATATACCTGTCCTTTCAGCATATCTTAGTTATGCTAGTGGTGAGGTTTGGGTACCTAGATTGGATGTTTCTGATGCTAGATGTTTTCTGAATGTGTAATAGGCCCATTAGTGCTAGATCTGAGGAAGCATTGTAGGCTAGGCATAAGCCCCCTGAATATTGGAACAATGACTTAAGGCTGTCCGGATAGGACTTGTTTTCTATGCCTTGTATTCTTTTTGATAGAAATCTGTGGAACTAAAGTTACTACATACATACCTCGCAACTGTCCTGATTTTGACTCAAATGTTAGCTCTGTCTCTCTTAATCCCGTGCCTTTTGGAGAAAAGGTGATGAATTGCACTTAATAAATAATGACAATAATTAGAGTTATAGACTTCTTTACTACAGAAAATGTATATTAATTCAGATTCTCTTATTCTATTATATATAGTTACTAATATTTAGTGCCCCTGATTGTCCCTGATTATTTCTGGATTTGCCCCTGATTCTGTTGAGATTTGTCCCTGATTGTTTGAGAGCTAACATATGCCTGGTGAGGTACATACCAAAGGAGATGCTGTATTCAATGATAGGTCTTATGAAGGCAGAGTACAACTGGATGATGACTTGTTCAAATTAAGATGCTGTGCCTTTACTTAAAAGTTTTGCAACATAGAATGACTTCCTTACCACAGCAGAAACATGTTGGTCAAATGCCAAATCTCAGTCTACATGTTACCTAAGTCCTTGACTACAGGGTCTACTATTGGAGGTGTATTATTAATGTTGTAGTCTGCATGGGTGGCCAGATTGCCAAGTGACGTTATGATGCACTTCTTAGCATTTAGATTTACACCATAACTCTAGTACCAGTTATAAGGCTGTGCCAGGCCTTTTTTTAGTTGGATATTAGTATCTTTGGGGGAAATCAATGACAGCTCCCAATTTGCAATTGTCTGTAAACTTGGTCAGCCAGAGGCTCTTAGTTTTAGCCTTGACTTCTGAGAAGTGGATGGCAACCAATAGTGGCTTCAGTACTAAGCCCTGTTGCACCCCACTAGTAATCAGCCTTTTCGTGGCAGTAGATTCCCCTGTTCTAACTTCTTGTGTTCTGTCAGTGAGCAAGCTGCCTATCCAGCAAAAGTTTTGGTTCACCATAAATAAAATTCTTCATCCAGGGCAAATCACCACTCTACCCCCAAGCTTATCCAATACCAAAGATGATATTCCAACGCAGTTCAACACATACTTTACTGAATCAATTTTAAACCTTATAAATAACAATGTCTTTCCCAAGTCCCACACCCTCTGCACCCACTCCAATTCACAATTTCAATAGCTTTCAGTTTCAACCAGTCTCTACAACTACTGTAAAAAATATCTCAAAAGACTCAAGCAAACTACATTAGGTGCAGACGAGCTACCAGCAGAATACTTGAAACTAGCAGATGATGCCATTACAGTCCCCATCACCATCCTAATAAACTGCTCTAGTGCAGAAAATAAAACACCCAAACTATGGAAAATTGCCCACATAATCCCACTCCACAAAGACGGTAACTCAACAGATCTTTCTAACTACCGTCCCATAGCCATTCTGACTCACTCTTTTAAAATCTTGGAAAAATGCATTCATACACAACTGCTAGAATATCTATTAACTAACAATCTGCTAACACCCACACAACATAGATTCCACCCTAATCATAGCACTAACACAGCACTAATGACTTTTACCAATACTGTTAACCAACTCCGAAGTAAAGGCAATCTAGTCTCCTCAACTTTCCTTGATTTGTCAAAGGAATTTGACATAGTATCCCACAGCAAACTCTTAAATGACCTAGCTGATCTAAACCTCAGCCAGACAGCAATAGCCTGGTTTCATGATTATCTGGATGGCCATCAGCAAGCAGTATTATGGCAACAAAATCTCTCCCCTCTTCTGCCCATTTCCTTGGAAGTTCCACAAGGTTCTATCCTTGGCCCACTCCTCTTCACAGTCTTCACAAACAAGCTCCATACAGCTACAACTAACACCACACTCATACAGTATGCGGACAACTCAACCCTTATATGTGCTGCTCCTACCCTCCAGCAACTAGAACACATAACACAACAATCATTTGCAGCTACAGAAGCTTGGCTAACCAATGCTCACCTATTATTGAACCCCAAAAAACTAAACTAATCCTATTTTACCCTACTAGAGTCCCTAACTCCCCTCCTGCATTCAAAATTACCTCAATTAATAACACCATTATAATCCCAGTTTCTAGTACTAATTTGCTAGGGGTCAAAACTGACCATAATATGCTATTTGACATCTATATTTCCCAGTCCATAAAAAAGGTCACAAAAAGCTAGGGTGCCTCTACAGAAGTAAGCACTATCTCACAGCAGACACCAGAACTACTAATGCTACAAGCCACCTTACCTCAGACACCAGAACTACTAATGCTACAAGCCACCTTACCTCAGACACCAGAACTACTAATGCTACAAGCCACCTTACCTCAGACACCAGAACTACTAATGCTACAAGCCACCTTACCTCAGACACCAGAACTACTAATGCTACAAGCCACCTTACCTCAGACACCAGAACTACTAATGCTACAAGCCACCTTACCTCAACCTTACTTTATGCTTCCCCTATCCTTACCAATCTAAGAAAGTCAGATTTAATAAAACTAGAAACCTGTTATAATAACATAGCAAAATTTGCGACAAGTGCTAACTACAGATCCCACCACTGCCACTCTCTCAGAAAACTTTTATGGCTTGAACTCCTCGCATTGCTAATTCAGTCAACTCAGAATGGCCCACCAAATAATAAACCAGTCTGAAAAAAGTCTAGCCCTAAAGAATTACTAACTCACTACTCAAATAAGCAGACCCGTCACTCTAGGAATAAGGCATTACTAGAAATAACAAAATGCCAAAAGTCATGCTGGAGAATCCCTCTACTCCTGTAGCATCGCCAAAGTCTGGAATAGCCTTCCGTTTGACATTAAATCCAACACTAACTTAGTACAATTCAAGAAAACTACTAAAAGCACACCTATCTGTGACATGGATCTGCCCATGTATTGAACCTGGCTAAAATAACAAAATTGAAATAAACCTAGTTCACCTAACAGACTGGCCAAACTACTGCCCCAGAGTAAAACCGACTATCTAAATGATCGTGTCTCGAACTCGCTCCAAACTACCTATCTACTTTCTAATCCTAAATCCCATTACCTTCTTCCACTTTTGATCCACACTTTTCTCCTTTTACAAACCTCTTGGTTCAAGCTTGCATACATTAGCAAAACTTATTAAGCCTATCTGGAGCATTTCTCCCCGGGCCTCCGCTGAAAACAGGCTCTGTGGAACCTAGTCGGACATTCCCGGTCAACAAATGTTAAATAAAATAAAAAAAATAAAATAAAAATAAAGTATTCAGCTTAGACAGGTCTGTTTGTAAGACTTATTGTACCCACCACTAGTATCTCTAACTACTTGTCTTGACATTTTTTCTCTGTAGTGTATGAAATTCCATAAATTGTAATCTGTTTACTTTTTAAGAAATACTACGTAATACTACTATTGCTCTCTGTAGAAACACTTTGTAAAATGTTAAGTAGCTAAGTTGTTAAGTTTCTCATGCATTGTATGTCTTAGACCTTTTTCCCCTGGGCCTCCGCTGAAAATGAACCGGTAAACAAATATAAAATAAATAAATAAATAAATGGTAAATGTGTTAATACCAAATTTAGTGAGCTTGTTAGTGAGTGGGGTCTTGTGTGAAATGCCTTGGCCAAGTCAAAGTAGGCAGTATGTAATGATTTGCCCTTATCCACCTCTTTGTTAATCTTCTGAAAGAAGTCTACTGGGTTTAGCTGTGAACAAGCTCCACTTGTGCAGTGATATAACATTCATTAGATATGAAGCCCATTTGGAGACTGTGGTTGAATTAAGATTCTAGTGGGACCATTCATGTTTCATGCTATTAAGGAGCATCCTGAGATATTATCAGGAACCATCTATAGAGTGTTCTGGACTTGAAGAATGCATTGAGACTCTGATCTCTAGTGATTGTTTGGGGGATGAGTGAGATGGATGTCAGAATTTCCCGAGGAATGTCAGGGAGGAGAAAGGTGCGAAACATTTGAGCCAGATTTATCAGCCAGAAGGTTAGCTATATCTTCTGTGTAGGTGGCAACATTTACAATTAATTCGGAAACTTGCTGTGTATTGCCTTTGAGGTTTTGTGCAGAGCTGAAGAAAGCCTTATGGCTATGTTTGATCTGGGTAGCTATTTTGACCTCATATTTGGCTTTTGTGGACTTTATTAACCCCTGAGTTGCTAGATTTAGACTGATGGGGGAGCTTTTACATTGCTGGGTATTGGCCCTCTTAGTTGTTGCCATGAGTTTCTTCCTTTTGCCGTATAGCCTATTAATGGTGGAATTCCACTAGGAAGACTATTTTTTTGCACTGACCCAGCACTTATTGTGGGTAGGCACAGCAGTTTATATACAGTTGTTGATTTACTTACACACACTTTTTGTGAGTGTTTCTGCATAAGCAGCAGTATTTTCATGTTTAAGAAAGTATTGACATTTTTTTAGGGCATCACTTAGTAGCAAAAAAAATCAGAAAAAGATGTGAATTGAAATAGAAGGGGAGAGTGTGGAACAGGTTAACAGTTTCAAGTATCTGGAAAGGGTTGTTGAAGAGAAAGTAAGTATGAATGAGGTGGTCAAAGCTGGAATCAGGGAGACCACAGCCAACCAGAACAAAGAGTCAGAGATAGTGTATGACAGAAGAATGCCAAAGAAGCTAAAAGACAAGGTGCACAAAACAGTGCTGCACGCTGGACTATCTATCGTATGGTACAGAAACTTGGACAGTAAAGGCAGAGCAGCTGAGGAAGCTACAGGTGATGGAGAGGACTTGCCTGAGATGGGTGGTAGGATGCACTCTGTGGGACAGATGAAGAAATGAGGACATCAGAGCAGATGCCAAAATAGCTCCAATTACAGAAAAGGTCTAAAAGAACAGATTATATTCATTTGGGTACATGTGCAGAAAAGCAGAAGACAATCTGGTGAGGCAGATTTGGGGAAGACAGGAAGTAAATAAAAAGAAAAAAGCAGGGTAAGAAGTTTGATAGCCCATCATTTTGGTTTAATTGAGCTTCGGTGAACTTGTGTTGGCAATTTCTGATTCGGAGAAGTGTAAATTCGGTAAGTAGAAGTAGACCCATAAATATATATATAATATATATATATATATATATATATATATATATATATATATATATATATATATATATATATATATAAATAGTATATTTGTCACTGTATGTTATATTTATAGACATAAATACACACACGTATACATATTATGATATTGGAAGGTGATGTGTAATTATTTGTCACATTTTTATTATATTCATTTTTAGCATTAGGCTCCCTAGTCTGGGATTATTTCCATCAATGTTGTGTTCAAGCTATAAACTTGCAAATGGAACTAACTCAGACGTGGCCTTTTAGACAAAGGATATTACCTTAAAACATATAAAATTTAGATAAACTGAGACAATTTACAATACATGTTCATGCCCTTGCACAACTCAGTATAAATGCCCCTTAATATCTCCAATGTTTACAACTAGAGTAATTCTCAGCAGCTTCCTAATGACTGCATTTTGTGCATTTAACAGCAGTTTTAAATGTGTTAAACTGTTAATTTTCACTTATTCTACGCCCCATTTTCCATGTTTTTTATTAACCTTATGGCATATTCATACTTCGGAATTTGTTTCTCCTTATAATTTTTGTAGCAGTTTTGAAAATGTTTCTGTTTTTACAGGTTTCACGTGTAACAACTGTAAATTCTGTTGTTGGTAATTTCATAGGTATAATTTATCCTTTAGGATTTGTTGCTGTAATTTATGTCTGCTGTTTGTATATACATAACATTTCTGTTCTCTAGGGGTATTATATAATGCCGATGCTCTTCCTTTTATTGTTGATTGTTGGATTTTTTTTCATAGGCTACTTTGTTGCATTCAGTTGCAGGTCATATGTAACAATCTTTATACTGTATATGGTTTCTTTCTGTACTTTCTATGGCTTAAGTGCAGCTTTTCTGTCTAGGTATGCAAATTGACTCTTCCCAGTATGATTTATCGGGTTAACAAAATGTAAATAAAAAATAATAAATATGGGCACGAGTCATGTCAGCAGTAATGTATACCACTACTACTTAAAACAGTACACAGGAATACTACCACATATGTGTAATGTCGCACATCTTGGACCATGAATTTAAGGTGCTTTATTAGATAGCTTCACTGCTGCACTGACAATGTAAAAAGGTATCGTGAGGCACTGTCTGCAGAAAAGTAGCCTCTGTTTTGAATACCACCACATGTAGTCTTGATGATACTGAACAAAAAAACAAAAAAAAATCTTGCTTTTTTCCCACTTTTCTGAGATTTAAAAAAGTTCAGTTACAGATTTGCTGTTCTGAACTGTTTGTAAGTTTCTTGGAGGCCATTGTTTGCTTGGGCTAAAGGGAAGTCTCTGTGTTCATCAGTGGCAGTGATAAACATTGAGCAGCCTGCCTGCCCTTGTGGGAGTGGTTACAGCCTTGAAACTGTAGTTTAATTAGCCATTTTGGGTCAATTCCAAACTCCTTGATCTTCCTCTCTTAAAACTCTCTTTTGCATGGTTTTGCGCTTTTTTGAGTATAGCGCAACATTGGGCAGTGCCGCTTAATTGGGTTTAAACTATTCCTGGTTCCACAAAGTCTGCTCTTCACTTTTTCCCTTAGAACTGCTCTATCTCTCAAATTAAACACCATATTCTCATTCTAAGGCCCTTCACTGGTCCAAATAAGTAATCTTACAAGTTAGCACTAATAAACCATAAGCACTACTTACTCTTATACTCTCTACGATTACCTTGTCCCCTATTGGTCTGTTTTAATTCAGTTCCCTATATTACTCTAGCATGTCCAAAGGTCAGTCAATGGTTTCCTCTCCAGTCCAGCTGGTGAATCTCGGAATTTTGAGGCAATGTTACAACTGTCTCATGTACACAGACAACCCTCTCCTCCTCCAAACAGGTTCAAATATATGTGAGAGATGCAACCATATAGCCAAACTGGAGGCTGAGTTCTCTCATCTCAAAACTGGTGTAACCAGTCAGGAGGAGAAGGTAACCTCACACAACACAATTCCAATATCACATAGTCCCACCACAACAGTGAACCAAACACATAAAAACACAAAAACATACTTGGAGGCTCTAAATAAAAATCTACCTAAGCAACAGAGACCTCCAAAGCAGACATCCAAGCAAACGCTACCCCAAAACAAAACACATACAACACATAGCACACAAAGTCAGTGTGCCAAGCAGTCACAGCCCTTAAGGCTGAATAACACACGATACTCTTGTAATAGGTGACATAATTGTCAGACACACTGACATCCCGCTCACCAGGCTAAATAAAGAGAAGGTCACAGCGAGCTGCCTGTCGGGCGCTAGGATCCGCAACATAACGCAGGCACTCAGGTCACTCCAAAGCAAATACAAATATGACTCAGTCATTGTACATGCTGGCGTGAATGACCTAAGACGTACCTCCCTCGACTACATGAAAAGAGACACAGAGGAGCTCTCTCATCATATAGCCCAGGCCGGTATGACCCTGACCTTGAGCAGCATCTTACCCTCACCTAGAATGATGCCACAGTATAAAGACAAAATGATCGATTTTAACAATTGGCTAAAATTTTGGTGTCATTCAAAGGGGATCCAGTGTCTGTCAGCCTGGGATGACATGCTCAAAAAGCCACGTTGCTTTGCTAGGGACGGCTTGCACCTGTCACCCCTGGGCTTTTGGATATTGGCAAAGGCTCTTGCCAACCCCATAGTGCCTTTTTTAGGCAAGGCTCAAAAGTCAAACCCACCTCCATAGACAGCACAAGGAACAAGAAACTAAGGGAAATGCTGCTAAACACCAGAAGTCTTAACCTCAAGATGCATGCACTCGAAGCTCTCCTCAGTATGGAGAACATCGATATCTGTGCAGTGACAGAAACCTGGTTCAAGGCTCCAGAGAGCACCCCAGCACTACCAGGTTTTACCTCATATCATGCTTTTCGGCCACAAAACCCGGACCGAACCACAAAAGGAGGGGGAGTTTCCATATTTATCAAGGATATCCACACCTCCAGGTTAGTGGCATTGCACGAAGTATCGGAGACCATCCATGTGCAACTGACAGTGGGCAAGACTGCTTTTCAGTTTATAGCATCCTACAGACCACCCTCTCAAAGTCAGGAATCCCACTCGGCTTTCCTGAAAACATTGGAGAACATGAAGATCTCTCCGAACACCATTATATTGGGCGACTTCAACTACCCAAACATAGACTGGGAGCATTACTCAAGCCCCAGCACCTTAGCCCAAAGGTTCCTGGAATTTATAAACTCAAATGCTATGTAACAACTAGTCACCACTCCCACAAGAGAGGAAAACATACTAGACCTGATCATTACCAACATGGGGACTCTATGCTCCATACCAGAAGTATATCCCTCATTGGTAAGATCAGACCATAAATTAATTTCACTGGATATCCACATCCCGACCCCACCCCCAGCCCAGAAAACCACAGTGAAAAACTTCTCAAAAGCGAACTTCACACTTCTCAAAACCGAAGTAGAATCCTTCAAGGCCCCAGGGCCAGTGGAAACTACGGCCCAAACTGCAGGATCCTATATAAACGCATTCTACGGACATCTCCAGGAATGCATGGATCATGCTATCCCAAACAAAATCAAGACCCAATCATCCAAAGGCAGGCCTCCAGTCTGGTGGACCCCAGCCATAAAAAAACTGTACAACAGAAGGAGGAAGCTACTACATGATAGTGTAAAATCCCTAAAAGGGAGGGCATCTCTGATCAGTACTAGCAAAAAATTACAATCCATCATAAAATCCTCCAAGGCCAACTTCGAGAGAAAAATTGCACAGGACACTAAAGACAATCATAAGGCTTTTTTCAGTTATGTTAGGAATCTGGGATGCAACTCCCAAACTTGTTCTGAGTTGATTCTAAATGACAAAAAATACACTGAACCCACAGACATCGCCAATATCCTGGCAGACAGGTTCAGTGCAAACATCTCCATCAGCCCCCCCAAAAGAGCAAGTATCTATCCCGGCAGAGTGCAGCCTCCCAAACATCTCTGATGCTCAGGTGAAGGCCGCCCTCTCCAAAGCAAAAAACACTGCTTCCATGGGACCAGATGGTGTCCTGGGTTGCGTCCTACATGAACTCCAAGAAGAACTAATCCCTCAAGTAAAACTGCTGTACAATCTCAGCCTCACTATAGGATATGTGCCCAAAGAATGGCATACAGCAACAGTGGTCCCACTCCACAAAGGTGGCGCCTCTGCGGACCCTGGAGACTATCGCCCCATAAGCCTGACTAGCCTAGTCTGCAAGGTTATGGAGAAGATCATCATGGAACTCATAAACAAAGACAACGGGGACCTACAGACACTAGATCCTACCCAATTTGGCTTCGTCAAGGGCAGATCCTGCCTTTTGAAGCTGGTCGACTTCTTCGAAACAGTCACCAAGGCCATAGATGAAGGGAAGGTAGTCCACACAGCCTATCTGGACCTCGCAAAGGCATTTGACACAATACCCCACTCGGGCATCATAGATAAGCTATCCAGCCTAAATATAAACCCCTATGTCACAAGATGGGTCGCAAACTGGCTCAAAGATAGAACCCACAGAGTCAGAGTTGCTGGAGCCATGTCAGACTCGAAACTGGTCACAAGTGGCGTCCCACAAGGTTCTGTCCTGGGACCTCTCTTGTTCGGTATTTACTTTTCTGAGGTACAGGCCAACGTGGGAGGACTATGGCTCACCAAGTTCACAGATGACTGCAAACTGGGTGCCATAATCGACTCTCCAGCTGACACAAACATCCTTCAAAAAGGTCTCGCAGAGACGGATAACTGGTGCCAGAGCCATGGTCTAAAGCTAAATGCCAAAAAGTGTATAGTCATACCCTTTGGCAAAAACAATGTGCCCACAAATTACCACATAGGTGGTAACCCATTAAGTACAGAGAAAGTAATTAGGGATCTGGGGACCCAAGTTGATAGCAATCTCTCCTTTGACAACCACATTGCCAAAGTGGTTAGAAAGACCTTCTACATAGCCCACCTCATCATGAAAGGATTCACATCTAGATCAAGAGAGGTAATCGTGCCCCTTTATTCATCCATCATCAGGCCCATCATAGAATACAATTCCCCCTTTGTGATGTACCTTACCCGACACCTGCAGCAATTAGAAAGACCCCAAAAGTACCTCACCAGGAGGATCAAGGGACTCAAACAGATGCCATATGCTGCTCGGTTAAAAAAACTTCAGCTCTACTCAGTTGCATACCGCCTACTTCAAGGCGATCTATGCCTGACATATAAAGCTATGTCCAACCCAGAATTAATGGACATGCTCCACCTCAGTAAATCTAAATCCCTTAGAGCCATGCGCTCGACGGACTTGAACCTCAGCACAGAAATAAATAGAACATGCTGGAGGGACAGACTCATAACCCAGAGGCTCCCTTCACTTTGGAATGGAATTCCAATTCATGTTAGGCAGAGCACCTCACTGACTCTCTTCAAGAAGAATCTTGATGAGTGGATGGGGGATCGTAGGTTTGTCCCGGGGATTACTTCTGTGTCACTATTAGACAGAGGCACAGTAAACTAAACTTTAAAAAGGGCACAGTATACTCAAATCAAGGGGTGGCGTAAGCCAAACACAATCAGGCTAGGCTTATAAATGCCCCAGGGCAGATAGCCTAGTATGAACCTATGAACCTATGAACCTATAATTCAGACTAGCTTCTCATTACATGTTCATTTCTAGAAGCAGAGCAGTAGGTTGCCCATTTCAAGCATACTGCCAGCACATCTGTGTATGTCATGTGTATTGATGGGTCTAGACTGCCCATTTTAGGGCAGATGCACATAATCACACATAGAACCAACAACAGTGGTAGTGACCCTATTACTTTTTATAGGTTCACCATGTCATGTATGCCACCAGTGAAAGTGTAGCTAGTGTGTTTTATATCTAATTATTTATATTTTTATATATAGACCCAACAGTAGCACAGACGCATTGCAGAGGTACTGCTTAAAGTGTTTTGTCACATTTGCATGACTTACCTTTTACAAAAACCTGTGTGGAAAGCTTCTTTAGTGTTTTCTTTAAGGATAAATACTCCTTGTGAGAATCATTTTTTCTGCCCTGATGCCACAGAGGCTTAAATGTGATCTTTAACCTCAGTCACATCATCCCAGGGAAAATATGAAACGTAACCATAGAGTTTAATGGACACATGTTGTGCTTGCACAGAAATACATTGATTAAACTCTATGGACCACTGCTTTATATGGCGATACCAAGGAAAACTCTAAATTGATTTGGGCTGTGGTTGCAGTAAAAAAATTTACAAAGATCTTTATTGAAAAAAAAAACAATCCAAATAATGTAGTTTTGGCTATGGCAAAATGCACTGTGGTACTTAACTCACCAGATGCTGCTATGCAATGTTAAAAATGTGATGACATACTTTAAGGACTCCACCCACACAGGAGCACACAGTGATGCTGAGAATTCCCGACTTGAATACCACAGACAGAACAAAGAGTTATTCTCATCTCATTGCCCAGTGGTAGTACATAGGGCTTTTGGTCCTATTGCTAAATACACAGGAAAACAGCATGCTTGCATTTACATGAAGAAAGATGTAGTGTACAATAAGTGAAGGTGGGTACACCTTAAAACACAGTTACACAGCCAAATGATTCGGTGACATTTCCTACTGTGGCCTTTCTGTTAGCATAGAGGATTAAGGGTGTTAACAAGCTGCTTTCTGTAGACAAAGGTACAGGCTGTGTTTCCTTCTACCTCTAGCTGAGTACTTTGTGACTCTGAGAAAGTCACTTGACTAGTACGTCTCAGCCAAAAAGGAACACATGTGCCCACTGGGCATACCTGGTTAACATATGTATTAAGAAAGCATTTATCATACTTTACATCACCTGCATTGCAATGCTATATAAAGTCAGAACAGTGGAGGTCTGTACATGATGTGTTGCTGATGCTTTCAGGAATGTGGTCATGGTAACTGTAGTTTACACAGAAATAAAGGAATTATAGGACGATGTACTGTGTACACTGCATCAACTAATTTACAGTATGTTACTACACATGTGGGTGTGATGAAAGGCAGAAATGGTAACTTAACTGGATTTTCAGCTTCCGTCTGGGTAAGGCTTTGGGAAAGCCTTGACAGCTGATAAGGAAAGGCTGGATAGTAAAATCTAAATAACTCTAAATAGGGAGGAAAACAAATTAAATCATAGTCCTTATGTGGTATAATATGCATTAAAGAATTAAAGAAATTATGATTAATTTATTGAACAGGACAATAGGTACCATAACGTTAAAGAAAAGTAAATTCCTGCAAGTAGAATCAAACCAGCAGCCTCAGCTTCTGCATGAAGTCTTCAGTAGTATTGTGATAGGGAACAGCTGTGGAAATGCTCCCCAATGATATATATTCTTCAGCTTTACAAATGCTCATACTGTAGGATGTAGCCTTATAGACTGCATTCTTTTCCTCTATGTTTTTTCTGATATTTTACCGACTTGCTGATGTGGGAGTTTGATGTACTCTATGTGACGAACAGCTGTTTGAAGTTAGATGGTTTGTTTTAAGTATAGGAAGACAGCAGAAACTCATTCATCACCACGCAATCTGAAATGGGAAAGGACATTTTTTTTCTGAAAAAAGGAAATACATTTTTTCTAGAAGTTACGGCTGTTTCAAAGACAATTTATTTTTATTTGTAAATCAGGTCAGTCAGTTAGGGACAACTCCTTTTTTTTAATGATAACCCACAAACACTGTCTGTTTAAGTGACTTTCTCAGAGTCACACAGTGGGAAGATATAGAATGAGTGAAGCAAAGACAGCACTACAAAATGAATCATCAACATAACTTTATTTTCTGTGCTAAACTGACCAACATCCAATAATTATGTTCAGATATAGAGGCATGTGCAGGCTTTTTCTCCACCAAAAAACAGAGTTTTATGTTTTTCACGTTATACTGTTGTGTCTTCAGCAACAGCACTATTTGGAGGAATTAAGGTTGGTGAATTTGTCTCTCATTTTGAGAAACTGCTTCTGACCTTGTTGTGCATTGTTTTATAATACTACACCCTATATATACAGTTGTGATATGCAGCTTATTTATTGATTATCTCTATAGAGAGTTTTGAGCTGCTTTAATTGCAGTGAGTTACTCCCCTAGACTGACACAATACCAAGTTTATAAAATGAAACATGTAATTTCTTAGAAGAGTTGTCAAAACCATAGCTTTAGGTTTAGCTCATGGAGGTTCCAGACTGGTTCACTGCATTTCATAATTCATCTCCATGCTTACATAATGTACACCACTATAAGGGCTGTTGATACTATCACTGAAAACATTTCTGAGGATAAGCTTTGTATTCTTTCAGTCAGACATATCTTATAAGGCTTAATGTGTATTTTTTACACTTGCACAAATTTCATTATAACTTGTTCAAGTTGCAAACGATACAAAGATAGTTAATGTTTTTTTTTTGTTTTCTTCTTTATGGACATAATTAATGTCTTAATGGAGGTAATGAGTTTACAATTTGTACAACTACTGCTTTTATACACAAATAAATCAGGCACTCAACTTCTGTAATACCTCAACAAGGTTATTCTGATCCTTGAACTGTAGTAATAAATATAAGAATACGCTTGGCATAAATAGTGTGTGTGTGTGTGTGTGTGTGTGTGTGTGTGTGTGTGTGTGTGTGTGTGTGTGTGTGTGTGTTTATGAGAGAGAGACAAATAAAAGAAGGGACTTAATATAACAATGACTGCATGAGATATTTGGTTGCAGCCAACAAAATGGAGAAAAACGACTGTTTTTTATAACTATTTCAGTCTTGTGAATCTCAGACAGAAATATGGCAAACTCCCTTGTGCATTTTCCCACAAATAAAAAGCACATGAGCAAACCAATCAGCATGAGCCACTGAATGCAGCCAGTACAAGTTAGAGTATCATGGAATATCAGTGTGCATGTCTGCACCCTCAGGCGTCAATAAGCAGCATTGTTGATTTTATTCATTATTTAATTGACAGGAAATGTTGCAGGATGGGCAACCACTACACCACCAAAGACGGCTGTGGGGAAAGAGGAAAGTAAAAGCAGTATTAATTATTACAGAATGTGAAATATTTCTAAATGTACTTTAAATAATGAGGAGAAGGAACTAAATGATTTGGGTAGCATTGCATTTATGTACACAAACTGGAGGAAGAGCTTTTGGATCCTGACAGACAATATAAACTGAGCTATGCTGATGTTGTCAAAATAAACCTACCAAAGTTCTGACAAGATACATTATAGAATATTTCAGTCACACATAATCTCATATTTACAAAACTACACAAGCCAAAAAGGTGCCCCAACATCCATTCTTGCCATGACTCTCAACTTATTGTTCAAGTATTCTGGACAAATTCAAAATTAATGAAAGGACGAAAGCCCTAAATTATGGAAAATTTTTAAATAGTTACTAGATCGGCAGGTTTTGCATTATTATACATTTTATGAACAGTAAGAGGTATGAAACTTTAATATCTGATAATATACTGACTGACTGTAATCTTAAGTGAGTTAGCAGAAAATAAAAAAAAAACAGTATGCAAAGGTAAAGATCAGAGGGTAGCATGCAATCCCTTGTGCCATTTTGAAGAAGCAGCC
The DNA here is from genome assembly GCF_019279795.1 of Protopterus annectens. Taxonomy (NCBI): domain Eukaryota; kingdom Metazoa; phylum Chordata; order Ceratodontiformes; family Protopteridae; genus Protopterus; species Protopterus annectens. The sequence goes on from NC_056735.1 coordinate 296,444,484, forward strand.
AGTGTGTAAGCATGTATGATCACAGCAATTAGTTTGCATCTAAGTTACTTAATCATAGTCAGACTTTACAGTAATGTGTTTGTATAGAATAAAGCTGGAATAAAACAAAAAAACGACAGGTGCAACCCTTCAGGAACACTTTAATGTACAAAGATTTAGCTCATTCGTCAGTGGTAACTCCAACTTCATTAGAATAACATAATTTCAAAATCACATACTTTTTATACATTGAATTCAGCCACATGTCCACAATTAAAAACTACCTTTCCCAGTTTTAAAGAAATATTACACCCCCTTTTTGTAAAACACAATGAACACATAATATGCATTTATAGGTTAGAAATACTTTGCATCTTATATAAAAATCTCAATAAACCCATTTGTAATAATACTGTACAATGTTTTTTTTTGTTTAAAACCAGTTCTGATTTCAGTTTCAGTACACTGCTGATTGATATGGTTTCATTGAGACCTGGGGGGGGGGGTGCCTGCATTGTACTTTATTTGCCATCTTAACTCTTTGTATTCTAAGTACATGTCTGCAGGTCCCCCTCTTGGTCCTATATCCACTTTGTTAACTGCTGTAAATTTAAAACTGTGTGAGGGGAATTTCTGAATGTGCCTCACTAGTGCATTCTTGTCATCCCTTCTGGATATGTCGTACTGATGTTGATATATTCTTTTCCAAAATATACCCTTTGTTTTTCCTATATAAAAATTCAAACATTCCTGACAGACCACTAAATAAACTATACCAGAGTTATAACAGTGGAACTTGTGTTGTATTTTGACTAATTCGCCAGTTCCAATGCTGACTTCTGTTCCTTCTAAAAACGTAAAGACTCTATTAACATACTTAGCAATAGTATTCAAGCTGATTTACTGTTTAATAGTAAAATCATCCTGTTTACTGAATCAGAGACAGAGGAAGATGAATGTGATGGAATCAGGGAATTAGTACCAACAGGAAGCTCAGCAGGGGACAGGGAGGTACTGGATGAGAGCCAACCAGTGGAAGATTTTGACCAGGCTAAATGTAAAGTGGTGAAAAATACAGTCGGTGGCTTTAAAATCTACAATCTTAGTAGTACAGATGTCACAAGTGAGTGGGCATATCTATCTGAAATGGGGCTTACTTTGGTTCCCACAAGACATGGAAACCTGGAAGATACACTTATACAACTTAAATTATTTGTAAGGAAACTTAACCTTACTTCTTATTTTGTGAACCAGATTTCAAACTGCCAGGCCACCATTAGACGGTCAAGTTCATTTAACCTACCTTTATACCCTCTAGTGAATATTTTTGATAAGATTTGTGAAAGAGAAATTAGACAGTTTTTCGTACAAGCACACCCCCTACAGCATAACCTAGATTATATACAGAACAGACTACTGAAAGAAGTTCTGGGTATGAGAAATTTGAGAATCATGAAGCCAGATAAGGGGGTGGGGTGGATTAGTTGTTATGGATGTCAATGATTACATCAACAGAATATTTAATATTTTATATTTTGAGACATATGAGGAGATTTCCCTAAATGAAAAAACATAGCATATCAAAGGATTGATTATATGCTAGAAGACCTGTTACTTAATGAACAGATTTCTAAACAGGAATATGAATATTTAAAGGTGACATCCTAAAAAAGCCCACTATATTTGGAATTCCAGAGATACATAAATGTATTAATGACCCCCCCCCCCCCATTGAGACCAATAGTGGATGCAAATGAAAATGTTTCCATTGGCTAAATATGTGGATACTCAAGTGAAAGGTATCCTGAACAAACATGAGTACATTTACAAAGACTCATGGGACTTTTTGTCCAAGGTGACATCCCGAATTTACTATGAGGACTTGATTTTGTCACAATAGATGAGATAGACCTGATTTCAGTTATACCTTATGAGGAGGGGATTGAAATCCTTTATGACTTTCTTTGTGGGAACTCAAATTTCTTACCATCAGGGCCTTGATAGAGGCCGTTCTTGACAACAACTTCGTGATTTTTGAAAATCAGTTGTTTAAACAGAGAAATGGAGTGGCTACAGAGGAAGCATGTGAACTTGTTTTTGCCAACATAGTCCTGGCCCAATGGGAGAAGGAAAAAGTGTTTAATTCTGATTTTGCAAACTGTTGCTGTATGTATGGTGTTTTTGGACGACATTATAATCTTTTGGAAAGATTCACTGGATAAACTTGACTGTTTTTCCCAATATATCAATGACAGTACTAGTTTCCTCAAATTTACAATGGAAACCAATAGTGAATGTGTACATTATCTAGATGTGTCTATTTCTAAAAACAGACACCAAAAGAAATTTGAAAGTTCTAGTTATAGGAAACCAACACACTCAAATTCCTTACTCCACATTACTAGTGGACACCCTCTCCATCAAAAAAGTCCCTAGTTAAGGGACAATATGTTAGGGTAGCATGCATGGTCAGCAGCGAGGTCACCTTTTCCAAGGAATGTGATGTATTAAGAACTATGCTGGAAAAGAGGGGATATCACAGTACCATATTGGATCAAACAATAGGACAGGTTAAACATAAAAGGAACGAAGGTATTTTTGCACCACTTTTAGGATGTATTGACAACATACCTAGGGGTGGAATAGGAAATGCAATTGAGACTTCCAATACCAACAGGTTTCAAAGAGCCTTTATTTATTATACCTTATAATCTTGGATTTTATGAGGTAAGTGCCATTATTAGACACAATTGGAACATTTTCAGAGTGGACATTGACCTATTTCAAAAAATAGGGAATGAACCCACCATTGCTTATAAAAAGGAGATGTGCTTTAAGTCTTTACTTGAAAAAAGTGACAGAGGGTCAACAGATGGTGGGATGCATAAGTGTGGGCGTTGTCCACAATGCAGGTACATTTTAGAAGGAACAGAACTCAGAATTGGAATTGACGAATTAGTAAAAATGCAACACAAATTCCACTATTATAGCTCTGGTATAGTTTATTTAGCAGTCTGTCAGTAATGTTTGAATTTTTGTATAGAAAAAACAAAGGGTATGTTTAGGAAAATAATATATCAACATCAGTACGACATATGCATATAGGGGATGACAAGAATGCACTAGCGAGGCACATTCAGAAATTCCCCTCACAAAGTTTTAAATTTACAGCGGTTGACAAAGTGGATATGGGACCAAGAGGGGGACCTGCAGACATGTACTTAGAATACAAAGAGTTAAGATGGCAAATAAATTACAATGCAGGTACCCCAACCCACAGGATCGCAATGAAACCATATCCATCAGCAGTATTCTGAAACTGAAATCAGAGCTTTTTTTTTTTTTTTTAAATAACATTGTGCAGTATTATTATGAATGGGTTTATTGAGGTTTGTATATAAGTTGCAATGTATTTCTAACCTATAAATGCACATTATGTGTTTATTGTGTTTTACAAAAAAGGGAATGTAATATTTCTTTAAAACTGGGAAAGGTAGTTTTTAATTGTGGACATGTGACTGAATTCAATGTATAAAAAGTGTGTGATTTTGAAATGATGTTAGTCTGATGAAGTCAGAATTACTACTGACAAAAATGTTAAATCTTTGTACATTAAAGTGTTCTTGAAGGGTTGCATCTGCCATTCTTTTTTTCTTTGTTTTATTCTAGGTTTGGTGTTCTTAAACAGTTTTATCAGATAGAATAAAGCTGCTTAAACAGCACCCACAAAGACTCGTTTATTCGTGTACCAACACGAAAGTGACATGGTGTCAGAAATGGGATGGAAAAAAACAAAACATTTGGAGCCATGAGATATAAAAGCAACAGCAAAGGGAAAACCAAGAGAAAATAGTGTGAACATAACCAGAAGGAATCAAAGGTAATGAAAAGCAACACAAATTATTTATGTGATGCAAAGAGACAAGAAAAGGCATTACAAGGGCATAAAATGCACTATCGGGCAAGTGGAAAGCTCAAAAAGTTTGTTAACTAAAGAAAATATTTAAGATAAAAGTGTTTGATGAAACAAATGTGTTTAAAGTACAAAATGAGCATGTTAAAGATAAAATGAGCATGTTAAAGATAAAATGAGCATGCTTAAGGCAGAAAGAGTATGTTTAAAACATAACTGGGCATGTTTAGAGTAAAACGAGCACAAAGAAAGTACGCTGGGCATAAAAAAAAAGAAAAAGGGATTAAACAAGCATGAAGAATAATAATAAGAAAATAACAGGGACACAGTAGATAAAAATAAAGCAAGCCGACTGCTATGTTGGGCAAAGTGCTGTGTTTGGGCATAACTATGACTTTGTTTCATATCAAAAAAGTAAAGTCATTCAAAGTATCTCAGAGTGTGTAAAAGTGCTTACAGTGTGTGGTTATTACTGTGCATGTATTTCAAAGAGTTCACTGTGTAAAGTGCAACTATCTCATATAATTCAATTGAAGCATGGTTGTTTGAAGAAAAGTTCTTGTGCTGGGTGTGACTGTTTGTAAAGTGCCGTCATTACAGAGTGCTTCTTGTACTGTAAAGAGTTGCCTGGCAAGGTGCCACCATTTCAGGAATTTTTCAGTGTATTGCATCTATTCATTTACAAAGTGCATATACCTCAAAAGACGTTACATTTGGGCAACCAAAATCTGATAATTCACATTGTGCAATTGTTTAACAAGTTTCTTGTATTAAAGAAGAGTGTTTCTTAAAAAAGATTACAAGAGTATTACAATGTTCGTGAATTGCTCAGTTGCATTGCAAAGTTCTTAAATGTTTCTTAAAGTGACAACTTTAATAAGTGATAATGCATGACTGTTCCATACCTGCCTTTATCGATAAATTTTCAAGCAACTACTTTAGCGTTTTAGCCAGCACTTATGTATTGTCTCAACCAGATTCCAAACAAGTGACTCTTCATATATTCTGGCAGGCCTTAACGTGCCGTGAAAACTTTTAACGTTATTTACTAAAAAGTTATTCATTACACTTTCTTTTCCTCTCATAATGCACACAATTTATCTCATCATCCAGTACAGGATTGTCTGTGAGAGTCTCTGCTTCAGGTTATCTAGAAAGCAATTGTAGTGCACACATTTAACAGTGCCATGATTTCCCTGGTTGGAAGGTCAGCCCTGATCGCCTCACAAATGACAAGTGTTAATTTAAGCAGTCCTGCCTTTCACAGGACCACCCTTATCAAGTCCTGCAAATCTGAGAAAGTTGAAATGTATGTGAATACACTACACTGTCAGAACTCAGGCTGACTTTGAGATAATGTCCAGTGTCAAGTATTTGCCCAAGTGTTTAGTCGGACTTACCTGATTGCGATGCTTTCTGAGGTTACCGGCAATGTAGTAGGGAGAACATAATGGTATTTTAGGGAAAACATGTGTGACACAAGGCTTTTCACTTCCATTTTGTGACAGCAGTACCCGATGGTGGTGGTGCACTCCACAGGGGTGCCTTACAGTGTCGACACAGCAGGTAGCAATTTCTGTCATTTTTAGTACCCAAAAGCAAAATACGGATAGTGCAAGACTTTCTGAAGCATCTCCAGTTGCAGTTGTTTGACAAAGTATTGCACTCTTCTTTTTTTTCTTTCGGTAAGAAAAGCCATTTCTAATAAGTGTAATGACTTTTACATATCCTTACATGTTAAACCTTCACAGCGATGCTGAAGTTGTAATTATCCACATTTGTGACCATTTCTCCAGTTTCACTGCTAGTTGCAAACGTATGCAAAAAATAAGCAGAAAACAATGCAAACCAGGCAAGTGTGGGTGTCCTTACACAGTGGGACAAAGGTTCATATCATATAACGTACCATGTACAAAAAAGCCAGATGATTTTATAGGAATTGTTAAAATAGTTACTATCAAGGTTTCTGACCTGCCTGACAGACCATTAAATGTGGGCGAGTAAATGTTAACAGTTGTTTGTACTGACGGTAAGGCACCAGCCATGACAACTCAGGCATGCGTCTGTAATACACGCAAAACTGGAACAGGTAAAGTCATTTACACTTTTTGGCCAGTAGTAAGGACTATGATTACCAGTTAGAAGTGTTTCAGCTACTCGTTTGTCTGCAGGTAGGTGCTTTTCGTAACCGCGAAAATCTGGTTGCGATAATACCCAAGTGCCTTTTAGCCTTTACCAGTTCCGAAAGCTGATGATTTTAGCATTTTTGCCTTTACTTAACGGAAATTTCATAAAAGCAGCTCAAAGTCTGAGAGAGAATTCCATTAAGCTCTGTAAAGCAGTAAATAAGTTGAAAAGTTATTCCGCTGAGTTTTGTAAAGCATCGAGAAAGCTAAAAAGTTATTTTGTGAAGTACAATAAAGCATCGAGAAACTTAAAAATATATTTTGTAAAGCACAGTGAAGCCTTTAAGAAATTTGAAAAGGTATATCACAAAGTGCAATAAAGCATCAAGAATCTTGAGAGGTTTATTTTGCAAAGTCCAGTTAATTGAAAGCACTACATGGTTATTAGCACAATACTGATAAGCACAAAGAAAGAAAGGGCAGATATAAAGCAGAAGAGCATTAGCCAAATTGAGTGTTCATGCCAATTACTTATGCAAGTATATATATATATATATATATATATATATATATATATATATATATATATATATATATGGGTCTACTTTACATGATCGACATTTCAGAAAGTCGACTTTGATATGGCCGAGACTATATAATCAACTTTCAGAATGCTGACTATGTAAAGTAAACATAAACACACAACAAACACTTACCTTAAACTGTTAGCAGGGGGGTCCACTCCCCTGCACGCCCCCATGGGGCCTCTACCCCCCACACCCCCCGTAACTTAAATATACCAACTCTGAGATCGCACTAGAGTGCAGAAGTGGGAAATTTTCCCATTCCGCACTGTGCAGAGACAGCAGTTTCCCATAGTCGGCTTTTCAAAAGTCGATCATATGGTCTCGGCCATATGAAAGTCGACTATATGAAGGGGACCCAGATGTGTGTGTGTGTGTGAGTGTGTGTGTGTGTGTATGTGTATTTGTATGTATTTGCAAGACCCTTCACTGGTATGTTTTAATATGGCAGACACATTTCAAAAATCACAACCACTTGTGTTTGACCAGAATATTGCAGAGAACTGGAGAATATTTGAACAGGAGTACGATATTTTTGAACAAAATATGCAGCTTATGGAGACAGTGATGCACACACACAAGGGCATTTATTTTGTTGAATTTAGCAGGATCAGAGGCTATAGAAAGAGAGTGATCATTTGTATATGCACCAGCAATGTATGAAGGTGAAGGTACAGAGGGCCATATTGTTGTGCAAGCTGAATCCAGAAAAGACCCAGAGTGTTTAAAGCATAAGTACAGAGAAATGTTCCACCCCAAGATGAACAGTACATTATTGAGGAATTTGTTCTGCACAAGAAATCAGAACCCAGGGGAAGCATTTGCAGCTTATATAACTGACTTGAGGAACAGGCGAAAATGTGTCAGTTTGGTGACTTGAAAGATGAGCTGATAAAGGATTGACTGTATGTGGCATTAATAGTGCTGCAGTGAGTAAGATTTTGCTTCGTGACAGTGATTTGACATTGTCAAGCAATAAAGTTTTGTCAGATCCATGGGGTGGCAGAAAGGCACACAAACATGTTTGCAAGTGACAAAAGTATGGTTTCAGTAAGCTCCAAAACAAACATAGACAGTATGCAACATGTGGCAAGCAGAGACAGGCATAAGCAAAGATCAACTATAGAAATTCCAAAGAAGGTGTCAAGTTTTCCGGAAAGTTCTAAGAGAAATGCAAGCTCCACCACCATCTCAGTGCCATACAAGAGTGAGTCAGCAAAACCCAAGTCTAGCTTTATTGTTAACTGATGCAATTGTGGTACAAACCATGAGTCTAAAAGAGAGAAATGTTTAGCATATGGTCAGCTTGGCCATAAGTGTAAGAAATGGAACCACTTTCAAACTTCTTGCAAATCAAGTAAGCCTCACACAGTTGTAAAGAAAGGTCATACAAGAAAACAAGATGCTCAAGTAGAGCCAAAACAATCAGCTTTCTACATAGATGGTGTATCAGTACTGGGAGAAAGAGGTGATGCAGTAAACTTATTGACAAGGAGTGAAGTGATTTGCACAGTTCAGATCACTGGGAAATCCAAAGAGCTCAAACTAGACATAGGATCAAAGTGTAATATTGCAAAAGTTAGAACCAATGAACAACTGAATGTAACCAGCATAGCAAAACTTGTTGCGTATGGAGGTGAAGAAATTTGAACCAAAGGTTCAGTAATACTTCCATGTTATTTGGCTAAGAACTGTTACAACTTATTATTCTATGTGGTCTGATGACCAGTGCAATCTTTACTAGGTCTCAAAGATAGTTGGAGAATGAATCTGCTTTATTTTGCTAAAGAAGTTCATCATGTGAGTGCAGTCCCAAGTTCAAGTTTTGCAGAAGCCATTTTCTCAGAGTTTGCTGATGTTTTTGATGACAAGTTGAGCAAGCTTCCAGCTGTGTATTTTATGAAATTAGACCTTGAGGTCACTTCACTGGTCAGACCACCAAGAAGAGTTCCAATAGCTATACTAGATAAAGTCAAAGCTCAGCTGGATAAGATGGTGCGGCAAGATATGATTTGTCCAGTCACAGAACCAACTGAATGGGTGTCGTCCATGGTAACCACTCACAAGAAAGGCTCAGAAGAAATCAGAATATGCATTGACCCTAGAGATTTGAGCAAAACATTAAACAGGCCATATCATCCAATGTGCATAGTTGAGGAAGTCGCAAATGCCACTGTATTTTCAGTTTTGGATGCAAAGAGTTCATTTTGGCAAGTGATGCTTGATTGTAAATCCTCATTTCTAACTACTTTTAGTACTTCATTTGGCAGATACAGATTCCTAAGGATGCCATTTGGAATAAATTCTGCAAGTGAAGTTTTTCAGCGTGCAATGGAACAAATTTTTTCAGGTAATCCTTTTGCCATAATAGTAGACGATCTACTAGTTGAAGGCAATGGCGAAGCAGAGCATGACAGAAACCTCAAGAAAGTTCTAGACAGACCACGTGAAGCAAATTTGAAGCTCAGTCCTCTGAAGTGCAAATTCAGACTTCCATAAGTAACCTACATAGGACATTTGTTAACAAGCACAGGCTTAAAGCCTGACCCAACCAAACTAACAGCTATTTTAGAGATGTCAGCATCTGATAATATGCAGAGTTTACAGCATTTTCTGGGCATGGTCAACTATTTGGGCAAGTTTATACCAGATTTCAGTGAGTTGACAGCACTGTTAAGAGAGATAACATGAAAAAATGTTGTATGATCATGGTTATAATATCATCAGAAGGAGTTTGATGACCTTAAGCAGAAAATTGTGCCCCCCCCACCCTACGTTAAGGTACTATGATGTGAATAAACCAGTTGTCCTATCCTGTGATACTTCTAATTTTGGTCTTGGTGCAGTTATTCTACAAAAAGGCAGACCAGTAGCCTATGTGTCTAGAACACTTAGTCAAACTGATAATTTTTCCACCGCTAGACTTGATGAGTTGATTGATCACACTATGACTGATCAAATTTCACAAAAGCTCAATCACTACATCAGTGTTGGCTGGCCTTCAGAACAATCTAGTGCATCACCTGAGGTGCAATCATATTTTCCTTAATGAGATGAATCGTTGATGGAAGATGGTATTATTTTCAAATGTCCTAAAATTGTTGTTTCTGCTTGATTACAGCAAGAATATATTCAGATTTTGTGTCGTGGCAACCCAGGAATATTATCCACTAGAATTTTGGCCTTAATTGTCAAAAGACATTGATAGTGTTCTTTCTTCTTGTTCGATATGTAATAGTATCAGAGCACATTTGCAAAAGGAGCCACTTCAGCTAAATCCAGTACCTGAACTACCTTGGTCTACTGTTGCAATTGATATCTTTGAATGGAACAAGCATCACTATTTGGTTTTGGTAGACTCTTGCTTGAACTGGTTTGAGATTGATCTGCTACCAAACTTAACCTTAACAGCTGTTATCACTAAGCTTACACATCATTTTTCAGTTCATGGTAATCCATACAAACTTTATTTTGACAATGGTACTCAATCAGAAATTTGTGAGAGGATGGGACTTTATATATGTCACTAGTAGTCTTAAATATCCTCAGTCCAATGGTCTAGCTGAATGTGCAGGACAGAGTGCAAAGCAATTACTGGAAAGGTCAAAGCATGACAATACCGATATCTTCTTGAATTTACTTAATCTCAGAAACATACCTTGTGACGATATTTTAGGCTCACCTGCTCAAAGACTATTTTCCAAACAAACTAGAACTACACTACCTATTTCATCAAGTTTTTTGAAGCCTAACTCTCAGAACAAAAAAAACCCATCAAGGCTCAATTGTTGAAGAAGTGTAATATCCAGAAATCTAGTTATGACAGATCGGGCAGATTATTTCCTTCATTGAGGGAAGGAGAGATGGTACGAATCCAGACAACAAAAGGTTTTGATCTAATAGGACAAATAACAGGCATCTGTGCCAAGCTGAGATCTTATTGGGTAAGCTCCAAGGGTGCAGAGTATAGGAGGAATCACAGACATCTTCTTCCTGTACCAGAATCTTCACCATTGCAATCACAACATTGTATCTGAGATGCAGACTCTAAATCAAAGACTGAGTCAGATATTGTTTCCAGACCAACATGTGTTCAAAAGTCTGATTCTGTTCCAGAGAGTAATTCAAACATTCCACAGGTCATCCATTTTGCAGAGACTGTTCCAGTTGCTAAAACTGATTCTCAGTTTTATGTCACATGATATGGATGAGTTTCTAAGCCTAGTGTGAAATACACAACAACGTGGACTTGATTGTATATACATGTGTACTTAGTATTGTATAATGCATGTCTCTAGATTATTTGTGATTTCTGCAGGCTAAATATCTCATGACAAATTGCATGATCTATTTCTCAAAGAATGAGGATGCAGATCACAGTGTAGCATTTTGGCACTATGTCTTTTAAGAAGCATGCGAGGCTGTGCGTGCACGTATAAAATTCTGGACAAGTGCAATCCCTAGTGCCATTTTGAAGAAGCAGCCAGTGTGTAAGCATGTATGATCACAGCAGTTAGTTTGTATATAAGTTACTTAGTCGTAGTCAAATAAGCTTTACAGTAATGTGTTTGTATAGAATAAAGCTGCTCAAACAGAATCCACAAAGACTTGCTTATTCATGTACCAACACAAAAGCAACAAAAAGACAGAGGAGAAATGTGAAGCAAAATCAGGATCATTCTGCAATATTCTGAACTGTTGATTGGTATGATTCCTACTAAGTTAACATCAATACATACTGTTAGAAAGACTCAAAAGCTATTAATACAGCTACACTAAGGCTGACAGAGTTCATAGGTTCATATGAAAATACTAGGCTAATTGACCTGATGACTATTTTAAGCCTAGCCAATTACCCATGGTCAGAAATAAACTCTGTACTTTGTAACTATGAGATGAAGACCGTAACCATTATACCAAACCCGACCCCCCATGTTGTACATCTAGCATAAGTAATAATATTAAAAATCTGTTTTTTGGCAATTCCATTGTAAAGTGCACTCTACACTCACCAGAATAACAAAAAGATGACTGTCAGCTGCCTGTCATGTACTAGGACCTGAAACATTTCCAGGAGCCTCTTGGCCTGAAGGATCCAAAATATAAGAACGACCTTATTGCTATTCATATTAATGTGAATGATCTCATATGTTCCTCCTTGGAGGTGATACAGACAGCCATGGTGGAGCTTTCATTATATATTCTTAAGGAGGGTAAATCTGTTGTGCATTCTAGTATACTATCCTTGTCTAGAATGATGTCTAAATACAAACCATTCATCACTGGCTTCAACAATTACCTATATAAGTGATGTCATTCTAGTGGGATCTGATTTGTGATAGCCTGAGAAAACATGGCAGACAGACTTCTTGCTTTGCTAAGGAGTGGGCTGCACCTATCCTTTGAGCGCTTTGCGTACTGGCAAAAACCTTTCCTATCCAAGCAGTGACTTTTTTAGGCAAAGATACATTATTATATGATTCTAATCTAATAAATTCTAGTCTGCCATGTGTAAGAATGGCTATATTCAAAACAAGAAGTCTGACTAAGAACATTTATTATTTTGAGAACATACATATCTATGTAGTTGCTGAAATCTGGCTTTAGTCTAATAGTATTTCCCACTCAAATATCACAAATGAGCTAACCCAAGTAAATATAAATCTCTTTGCAGATCACTGGCTGAATAAATGGCTATCAAACTGATTGCACTTGATCAGAGTAAATGGTTCCTTCTCCAAAAAAGATACTGGCATTGCTCAAGGTTGTATCCTAGTCCATCTGTTTTATAGAATCTATTTTTTCTGAAGTTCAAATAAATGCTAATATGTTTAGCTAATGAAATGTACAGATTTCTGCAAATAGGGGTCTTCATACACTCTCCATCACATTCAATAGTACTCTAGCAAGACCATGACCACAGAAACAAATGTTTATGTAATTACAGTTTCACCATAAATGAAAGAACTAGAGCACTTTTAGTAAACCACCGTTACTGCACAGTATCACATAAATTAAACTCTCCTTAAGACTGACACAGTGATCCAGGATTTAGGAACTTAACTAAACAACCAACTGTCCTTAAATCAGCATATCACCAATATTGTCAGGAAAATTCTTTTGCCTCTCATGTCATTTGCCATGTTTCTCATCCATATCCCATTATACTCTATTTACCATTTATTCCACCCTTATTTACCCTATCATGGAATATAATGCCTCATTCGCCATGTATACCTCTATTCAATTTTCTTAGCTAGAAAGACCCCAGTGTTTTATAATTAAAATAATCGAAGGTTTAAAAACTACTATTTTTCAGATAAATTAAACCCTATATTTATTTGTGGCCTATAGACTCATGCAAGGTAATCTGTGTCTGAGCTTCTGAGCTAAGTCCCTGCTAGCTATGACCTCCATTCTTTGAAAAAAGTAAATCATCAGCTAATACCTAGCTTTACACCAAAATATGAACAAGTCCAGATTCAGACATAAGTCTATAATCCATCATGTCCCTTTCCTAAAAAGGAAGTTTTCCCTGTATATTAGGGAAAGCAATATTCCAACTTCAGTCAGATGAATGGATGGGATGTCTTAAATTAACACTCAAGTGTAACTGGCAAGAGGTGTTTAACTAAGCCAAACTAGACATTATCACACTCCAGTCCTTCACATTCATTCTGTTTCTGTTCCTCCCTTTGGTGTCTCTCTCTCTCTCTCTCTCCTTCTTTCTCTTCCAGTATTATCCATGTTAATAATATTTTAGCTATATCTCTCACAATCACTCTCCCTCCAGCCATAATATTTGAACTAGTAATACATCTTCAAGAATCTTATTTTTTGACATTATTGACTATACCTACAGTGTGTGCCATACTGCTGGCATTTAACTTACAGACATACTTTTACATGTTTATTGTATTATCAGTTAAGACATAGGAAAACATGCATTTATATCAAAGAAAACAAACAGCACTAACATGTTCACAGTTACAACCATTATACATCACATATATTCTTTATTACAATTATCATCAATCCAACATTGCATAAATTTCTGCCTTACATTAAACCTCACTCCTCCTATAAAATATTATTCTGTATGTATTATCCCTACAATTTCCATTTTTCTATGTAATTGCTCCTACTGTTTTCTAAAGATCCCACTTCCAGTTATTTATTTCTGTTACAATATTCGCTACTTCAAATACAGCTGGTTTAGACTTTGATTTCTGTTTTCTAGTAATTGCTTTTTTGGCAGTCACCAGAATTAAATTTAACAAGGACTTACTAAGTCTAAGCAATTCAGATCATGTATTCCAACTCATAAAATCATTAGTTACACCCATTCGCTCACCCAATATTTTTGACAGAGTATCATGTAGGGAATTTTTAAAATCTGCCAACTCATTACCCTCCCCAAAGACATGTTCCCAGTTACCTCTTCTTCTTCATCACACATCCAACATTAGCCATCTACCTGAGGAAAAAAATCTTTGAAGTCTGCACGGGGTATAAAAATATCTATGCAAACACTTCCAATCAAAAATTTTAAATCTTGTAGACTTTCTTGCATATTTGGGAGCATACATATGCCCTACCATTGTTTCTTTGTGAATTGCTTATCCATTCTCTCTTCCCAATATTTTCTAACCTTCTCTGATTGTCCCATATTTACAATGCAATATTTTATATGCCCTATTAATTATTCCTTTTTTAACAGCAGCTTCAGTTCTAGATTCAACAACTTTACCAGGCCAGGCTGTTCACTTGGATTCCAGAATCCTTTTCTCTTTGTCTATACTCTGATATCAGTCCTTGTTAGGGAAGGCAGTCGATAATCTCCATTCTAAATTACGTATTAGCCTTTTCCCATTCTGTTACCTTCTCCTCTCTTACAACTTGCTCTGAATATATTGGTTCCTTTGACAGCTTTCTCGAGTATATTCCAGCCCCTCTTGCCTATTCTTTGTACCCTAATTGCAGTCATCCCTATCATCAGAATATAAATTCTCCATTCTTGTGTTGGCTTAGCTCTTAGAATACTTTCTGCTACTTTATGAATATTATACTATGTATGGCTGCTGTTATTTTATGAATCTGCATCCAAAATCTCACTATCTCCTTATTTCTTGAATCATCATCCCTTTCCACATTCAATAATAGCTTTGTGCTTATGTTTTATATATGTGAGCCTTAACTGTGTAGCTCTAAAATATTCCTTTAAATCTAGTAATCCTAAACCGCCTTGTTCTATTGGAAAGATCAAGTTATCCCACTTGACCCTTACCCTTTTCCCCTCCTAGATAAAATCCTTCAACTCTTTATTAGTTACTTTCAACAACTTCCCCTCTGGTTGATAAAAAATATGCCTCACCTGTATATAAAACTAAAGGGACTCAAAGCGTTGTCACTGCCTTTATCTTGCTATTCATATCCATAAACATGAGCTTCTAACTTTTCATTTTTTGCATTATCTTTTGTTTATCCTCTTCCCACATATCCGTAGTTGCCATAACAGAATCCTTTTTAACCCATAGTCCTAGATAGCTAATTTTATTGTGTCCCCATAAACATGGGTATTGCTGAATAAATTCATGTGTGGGTACATAGTTTACAGCTATAGCCTTTGTTTTGTCTTCATTAATTTTATAACCTGAAATCCTGAAACTGCCACAGAATATTCTACAACACTGAACCTTTTATGGTTTTATCAGATACAAAATAAGACAGCCTGCAAATAAAGCCAACTTTTCTCTCATTACCATACCAATTATATTTTTGAATTTCTGAGTCCCTTATTTTCTTTGTCATTAGCTCTAAATATAATGTAAATAACAAAGGGGAAAGAGGCTACTCCTGCCTGCTTCTCTTACACGGGCACAACTTATCAGAGAGGAATCCTCCAACTTTATTTTTTGCCTCTGATCCGTCATATAGCCTCCTAATTAACCGCATTATTGAATAAGATTATGCAAATGCTTGCATTGTCCTACTCATAAAATCCCGGCTTACTCTGTTGAATGCTTCTGTGTATCAAGACCAACCAGCAAAAGTGGTATTTTCTTAAATTCTGCTTCCCTCTGGATTGTTATTATTCTATTAATGTTGTCAAATGTTTGTCTCCTCTCCACAAAACAAGAATGATCTATATTTATCAGTTTTGGCACTCCCTTTGTCATTTCATAGCTAAGAAAGACATAAACACTTTATAATCTTGATTTAAAATTGAAATGACCAATATCTGATCTGATGGGTCTTTACTGTCTTTGTGTATTGCAGTCACCAAAGCTTTCTTGTGGGATATTGGTGCTCCCCCTCCTTTTAAAATACTGTTAAACAAATCCTTCCAGATATTTATCACTATCTTCCTTCCAAGCTTCCAAACTTCCACAGGAATACCATCTATTCCTGGAGACTTTCCTGCAGATTAATTATATGCCATAATTTTTATCTAATCTCCTCCTATCATAACTAATTGAGTCTCATCTACCTCCATTTGTGGCTTTTCTTGATTTCCACATTCCTCTGCTTTATACAAATTTTCAAAAAAATTCCAAATGTCTTTAATACCTCTAAAGGATCTCTGGTTATTTTTCTTGTTATATACTCTGTCAGTTTGACAACAACCCTTTCTACTTTCAGGGGCCTGAGTCATTGTGCTAAGCGATTTTGTGCTCTGGACTTATTATCAAAAAACAATTGCTTAACAGCAATCTTTCTAAACGTATGCATATAATCCAGATACTCCCTTATTTTCTCTTTAGCTCTCTGCAGTTGTGCCTCTTCTTGTTCTGTGAGATTCCTCATACTCTACAATACTTTAACCTTTGTCAACCCCTCTGAATAAGTCTTGTTACTTCTTAACTATATCTCTTTTTCTTTTATTTCTACCCCATTTGTAAGCTTCACTTTCATGTTATCCCATTCACTTCTATCTTTCCTAATAACTCTCAAATAATCTCTCCTTCCTTTCCTTAAATTCCTCCCTTTTTAGCAGGCAGGTGGGAAAGCAGCAATGTGTTGTTTCCCTTTATTACCTTGCATTTTTATCTTAGTTATTATTAGTGCATGATCTGAAATAGTTATTGGATGTGTGTCAAATCTTTCAACTAAATGCACATGTTCCTTTAAAATATACTTTCTGTCTAGTGTAGCCCAGTTATTGTACCTTCAGGAATAATATGTAAATTCTCTCGGAGTTCCTGCTACTAAATTTGCATCCTCCATATCAAATATTTTCATTATTTTTCCAGAAATCTACCCACATTTGTTAAATTTTCCATTCCACATTCCTTGCACAATTATTTCAACAAAATGTTCTTATGCTCCATAATAGCAGCTTTAGGTAGAATGTAAATCCATGTCAGTGT
This sequence comes from Protopterus annectens, assembly GCF_019279795.1. NCBI lineage: Eukaryota > Metazoa > Chordata > Ceratodontiformes > Protopteridae > Protopterus > Protopterus annectens. The sequence goes on from NC_056735.1 coordinate 296,461,456, forward strand.
AATTTTATTTATTTATTTTATTTATTTATTTTACATTTGTTGACCGGGCTAGTCTGGCTGGATACATGTCCATTTTCAGCAGAGGCCCGAGGAGAAAAGCTCCACTATAAGCTAAGAAAAATTACAAAAAGATATAAATCTAATTATTCTAAGATATAACTATAATAAGAGAAAATAGAAAACATTGGAGTGAGGATAAAGTCAAGCAAATCAAGTTAAAAACATGCAGATAATAAAATATCACATAATTGTGCAGAAAGTACATACTTAAAAACTAACAGTAAAAGGAATAGAACTAATGAAGTGCAGGGATGAAAAAGAGTGGAGAAGACACAGGTTAGTCAGGTGTACTACAGGAACAAAGCCAATGATTTTGGAAGTATTGTTTAATTTTCTGTTTGAAAAGTGGCAAGGATGTAGTCAAAGTTATGTCACAAGGTAAGAGATTCCAAGTTCTACCTATTGTGTTACTGAAAAGGGAATCACCTGCTGTATTGTTTGCCTTTATAGTTTTTGTCATGAGTTTACTAGATGAGCGAAGAGAGTTAAGATTGTTGTAAGGGATTAGTAGTTGAGAGAGTATAGGGGTATAGTCAGGTTGGTATAGTATGTTGTGGGCAATAGTGAGTTGAGGAATAATAATGTGGTTTTGAACTTCTAGCCAGCCTAGTTGTTTTAGGTTTATACAATGATGGGTCCTAAAGGGGTTACTAGTGGCGAAGCGAGCTATATTGTTATAGCAAGTAGCAAGTTTTTTTAGATTGGTTTTCTTTAGGTTAGTATAAATTGGGGAAGCATAAAGGAGGGTAGATAGAAGGTGGGATTGTGCAATCTTGGTTCTGGTTGTTGGGGTTAGGAAAGGTTTGATACGATATAGGGAACCAATTTTTCTGTTAACTAACCTGATGTTGTTGTTAATGTGCTGGTCAAAAGAGAGATTATTGTCGATGGTTATTCCTAATAGTTTTGTAGTTGCATCAGGAGAGATGATAGTACCATTATTAGAGAGAATGGAGAAATGTAAGGGGGGAGACCGAGTGGTGGGGGTGAAGAGGAGAAGTTTTGTTTTTTTGGCATTTAATAGGAGAAAACGTCTAGAGAACCAAGTTTCTACAGCATTAAAGGTAGTTTGGGTAAGTGAGATCAGCTCAGTAGAGGAAGGTGCTGAGCAGATGAGGGTAGAATCATCTGCATATTGTATGCAGGTTGCTTGTGGGATAGAAGTCTGAAGATCATTGATAAAAGGGAGAACAGGAGTGGACCAAGAATGGAGCCCTGAGGAACTCCGATGGAAATGGGTAGTAGTGATGAGATATGGTTATCCCATATTACGGCTTGCTGTCTGTTGTTAAGATAAGAACTAAACCAATTAATGGCAACTTTGTCACAAGAGAGAGATTCAAGAATGTTTAGTAGGAGAGAGTGGTTGACCATGTCGAAAGCTTTGGAGAGATCAATGAAAAGAGCGGAAGAGAGTGTATTGTTGTTTTGATTTTTGTTGATAGTGTCTACAAAGGAAAGAAGGGCAGTTGTGGTACTGTGGTGAGGTCTAAAGCCATGCTGACAGGTTGCAATTATATTGTGAAGAGAGAGGTAGTGAATGAGTTGCTGATGAATACATTTTTCCATGATTTTTGCAAGGGGTGAGAGAAGGGCAATTGGTCTGAAGTTGGAGAGGTCAAGGAGTTACCTCCTTTATGAAGTGGGATTATGTAGGAGACTTTCCAGATGTCAGGGATAGTTCCCTCTTGGATAGTTCTGTTTATAAGTAAGGAAATAGGATACGCAATTTCTTTGGCAGCTTTCTGAAGGAAGAGAGAAGGGAGCTTGTCAGCAGAAGGGGTGCAAGGTTTCAGTTTGAGAATGAGTTTGTAGATGAAAGAAGTAGGTATAGGTTTTAGAGAGAAGTTGTAGGAGGAGTTAGCTATGTTAGATGGAATATTAGGGTTGTTGGTGTTCATTTGTTTTGCTAGGGATTGGATAGTTTCAGAGAAAAAAGAGTTAAAGTAATTAGCAGTCTGGAGAGGGGTTTCAGGGTCAGCGTTAAGGGGGGAAGGAGTTTTTACAGTTCCTGGGGAAAGTAGTCTGTTTACTGATGACCAGAATTGTTTGGCATTGTTATGATGGGTTTCTTGAAGTTTACAGTAGAAATGTTTCTTATCAGAGATTATTGATTTCTTAGCCTGATTTCTGAGCTGGCGGTAATGTACTAAATCAGGGTTTTGTTTAAGGCATCTCCATTTTGTCCATGCTTTGTTTCTAATAAGAATAAGTTTCTTAGTGTTGTTGGTAAGCCATGGGGCTGTTTTGGTCTTTACTCTAATAGAACGTTCTGGAGCATGTCTATTCAGTATGGATAAGAAGGTAGAGTTAAAGACTGAGACTGCCTCCTGTAGGGGAGAGATTTTAAGCAATTCCAATTACATGCTCTCAGTTCAGCTTGAAAATGTTCTAAGTTAAAATGTTTGGTAGAACGAATTAGCCTTGTATTTGGAAGGTTTGTACATTCTGACTTTTGTCTGGTAATGTAGGTTAGGGAGTGGTCGCTGATATCATCTGGCATAGTACCTATTTTATACTTTTGTTGTCTTTATTTGTGAGTATCCAGTCTAAGGTGCTCTCTTTCTTATTGGGCTTATTGACTCTTGTGGTTGAGGTAATATTTTGGGAAAAACCTTGCAGGTTGATATGAGATGAGGGATTATCAGCATTGATTGTGTTCCAATCAATGTTAACATCGCCTAGAATTATGGTTTCTTGGGGATAGGTAGAAGAAACCCAACTAAGAAAGTCTTCTAATATTGGAATGTTATTACCTGGGGGAAGATACAAGCAAATGATGTAAATTGCTTTTTTGACATTAAGTTGTAGCTTAGTAATGATGACTTCTATTTTGCTATCTTGGTTTGGATATGTTGGTTGAGTAGAGATGTTAAGTTGATTTTTGTACAGTATTGCTACTCCCCACCCTTACGCTTTTAAGCGGTCTTGTCTTACTATGTTATAACCTTGGGGTATTATCTCAGAGTCCTTTGTGCCTGGGTTTAGCCAGGTTTCAGACAGGCAGAGAATATCAAAGGAGTGGATATCTAAGAGGGCATGGATGAAGGGTATTTTCTTATTTATGCTTTGAATATTAAGGTGTCCTATGAGGAAGTTATTATTGAGGTTTGATGAACAGTTCTGAGGTGGAGGGAGAAAGGGCCAGGGTTGGGGTGGATGTCACCATCTTGTAGTGTTGGATTAGCTGGTTTAGTGGAATATTTGCTATTTAGAAGTGTTAGAGGTTTTATTTTTTTGTCTGATTGTCGTTGGTAGGTAAGGTGATGTAATCTATGGAATTTTGATAGATGATAGCTTGGGGTGGATGTAATATTGGAGTATGATGTGAAAGTGAGTATAGTAGAAGTGTGTTTATGTGAGGAGTTCTGAAAGTTGTTAAGTGAGATTTCAAAGAGAGTGAGGTGGTAAGTTAAGAGAAGGGTGATTAAGAGTAAGAATGAGAGTGTAGACATAGTTGGTGTGAAGGGAGTCATTATTATGTAGTCTGAGAGGAGAGGAGGAAAGAGGACTTGTTCCGGGAGAGAGACTGAGTGTGTTGAACAAGAGGGGGAGAGTAAGACTGTTTAAGAGTAAAGGAGGGTAAGTATTGGGTTCTGAAAGGAGTGAGGAATGATTTGAGAAGTGAGGACTGAGGAGGGATAGGGAGAGAAAAGGAGATAGGTAATATGAGACTTAAGGTAATAGGGTAAAGAAAGGGAAAGGGGGAGTGGAAAGTGTGTGTTAAGGTTTGGTAGTGATTAGGCGGGAAGGAGAGGGATAGGATGGGAGGCAATAGGGGTGTGGCTTTAGAGGTATAAGAGTAGGACCCCTGGGGGTGGGTGGGAATTGGGGGTAGGGAGGGGAGCGGAGTGAGCCCGCAGGGCGAACGGAGCGGGTCACAGCCCCTAAGGAGAGATGAGGAAGGAGACAATCAGCTAAAATAGGTAAGGAAAGTGAGATAAAACTGAAGACCAGTAGAAGGGGTAGGAAAGAGGCCAGAGAGCACCAGAGATAAAAAATGAGTGGTAAGAGGAGGTTAGCGAAGAGACATACAGAGGGAGCAGAATAGAAGAGGGTAAAATGTAGCAGAAAGGGAGGTTACTGAGGTACAATAGTAAAGCTAAGAGAGAGTTTGGTGGATAGTATGGTAAAGGCAGAGGTTAACAGAAGGAATGGAAAGGTTGAGGTGGAGGTTAGAGGGAGGAAGGAAAAATATCCAGATCCAAGCTATATCACCTGACAAGGGCTGGTTAGAGCTAAAAGAGTGCAGGAGGAAGGGAGCCAAAGTGGGAGTGGAACACCTGCAGTTTAGAGTAAGTAAGCAGGAGGGAGAGGGGGGCAAAGTAAGTAGGACAGTAGAGATGTAGAGGGAGTTAAAAAAATACTTCTAGGAGAGAACAGATTACGCTAGGAGAGGGAGGGCTAAGAAAGGGAGGTACTGGCTGCTGGAGACTAAGGCACAGGCATTTTAAAGCAACTCTGAAGGAATACCTGGTTGGAGCCCAGTTAAAAGAGCAATACAGAGCCCAAACCTACTTTGTATTCAGAGGATCAGAGTCAGGTTCTTAGAGGTATGAGGCAAGCAAAGTCACATTTAGTGAGGGCAGACCAAGGTTGATGGTCACCAGTTGGGAGTAAGGCAGGACAGTAGTCTGAAGAGCAAGTAACTGTATGGGAGAAGGTAGGCAGGAGGAGAGAAAGAAATAAGAACAAGGTTAGCACATATATGTGTATCAAATAATTCACATTGTTCAACAGAGAATGTATAGTAATAATAACATCTATGCTAGTTACAACAATTTTCACATGAAACAAACCTGGTCACATCTAGATATTCAACAAGCTAACGTGCAGCAAATTCAGGAGTCAGCAGTGTGTACAAATCGTTTTCATGAGGCAGAAGAAATAAAATAGGAGAGAGTACACAGTAACAACTAAGCTAGCTACACATTATTTACATTGAAAAACTTGCTCGCATCTTAGATCTTCATCAGCAGCAAATTCAGGAATCAGCAGTGTGTACAAATTTATTCCATGAGACGGTAGAAATAAATTAGGAGAGACTACACAATTATTAACAGTATGACAGTGATTGTGCAGGTGATAAGATACGAGCAGAAAAGTCCGGGGAGGGCAAAGGAGAAGTAAATGTCAGGACTTATCTGTAGCGCTGAGAGCGCGAGGTCTGTAGAAGACGTTTTTAGGATAGGAAGGGCAAGCGCCGTGTAATTACTGTAGCGCTGAAAGCGCGCTAACAGTAGAAAACATATTAGGGAAAATAAGTAGGTGTAGTGGGTAAAGGGGCATACGCCGTGAAATCCACTGTGTCGCTAAAAGCGCGAATACAGTAAAAGGCGTTTGAAACAGCAAAAGGGTTTAAGAAATGTATGCTAGGTAGAAAGACAGTAGGTACAGCGCGATAACAGAAAAAAGATGTTAGGGAAAAGAAGCAAGTGTAGAGAGTAAAGGGGCACACGCCGTATAATTACTGTAGCACTGAAAGCGCACTAACAGTAGAAAACATATTAGGGAAAATAAGTAGGTGTAGTGGGTAAAGGGGCAGACGCCGTGAAATCCACTGAGTCGCTAAAAGCGCGAATACTGTAAAAGGCGTTTGAACAGCAAAATGGTTTAGGAAATGTATGCTAGGTAGAAAGACAGTTGGTACAGCGCGATAACAGAAAAAACATAGAAGGGAAAAGGAGCAAGTGTAGAGAGTAAAGGGGCAGACGCCAAGTATTCTACTGTATTGCTAAAAACGCACAATACAGTAAGAGGTGTTTGGACTGCCAAAATGGTTCAGGAAAAGTGTGCTAGTCTGAAATAGGGTAATGTAGCAGTAACATAGCACAGGTTCCGTTTAGGTTTGGGACTGTGGGGAAACGCCAGCTGAGCACGTGGGGAATCCCGACGTAAGTGGCGCAGTTAAGCAGTAAAGCCGCTAACAGACTCTAGCAACAACAAAAAACAGTCCGGCCTGAAAAGGTCTAACAGCACAATCATCAAATACACTAGTCCCTACAGTTCATGCGGTGTTTGTTCAACAGAGGTGCTGTATCACTAAATAACAGGCTCAGCACAGGAGTCGCCCTAGATAGCAGGTGACAAACAGAGGTAAAAAAATAAGAAAATAGCTTGTACAACCTCGCAAAAGAACAATAAGGTAGCTACGAACAACTTGGTGGTTATTACAGTGTGTCTTATCAGGAGAATAATTAACAATAGTAGCACCAAAAGACAGTCCGAATATAAATACGAACCTATAGCATATTAAGACAAAAACATCAGCGCACCAATAACATGTTTCAATCACAAAAAGCAAGTTCTTGACAGAAAATAATATCTTAGGTACATGCTGGATACTCCGAGGAGGTGAACCTACCAGAGAAGCTCGCCAGGGCAGGAGCTACAGCAGCCAGGGTTCTAGTCAGGTTGAGGGTAAGAAAAGAAATGATGGAGGTGCAGGAGGGGGTATAAGTAAACTCCCTATGGAGGCGGGGCAGGACGGGGGACGGAAAGAGAGTAGTCAGGAGAGGGTAGGCGGGGTTAAGGAGGGTAGGGGAAGAAAAAAGAAAACCAAGAACAACAGCCCCTAAGGAGAGATGAGGAAGGAGACAATCAGCTAAAATAGGTAAGGAAAGTGAGATAAAACTGAAGACCAGTAGAAGGGGTAGGAAAGAGGCCAGAGAGCACCAGAGATAAAAAATGAGTGGTAAGAGGAGGTTAGCGAAGAGACATACAGAGGGAGCAGAATAGAAGAGGGTAAAATGTAGCAGAAAGGGAGGTTACTGAGGTACAATAGTAAAGCTAAGAGAGAGTTTGGTGGATAGTATGGTAAAGGCAGAGGTTAACAGAAGGAATGGAAAGGTTGAGGTGGAGGTTAGAGGGAGGAAGGAAAAATATCCAGATCCAAGCTATATCGCCTGACAAGGGCTGGTTAGAGCTAAAGAGTGCAGGCGGAAGGGAGCCAAAGTGGGAGTGGAACACCTGCAGTTTAGAGTAAGTAAGCAGGAGGCAGAGGGGGCCAAAGTAAGTAGGACAGTAGAGATGTAGAGGGAGTTAAAAAAATACTTCTAGGAGAGAACAGATTACGCTAGGAGAGGGAGGGCTAAGAAAGGGAGGTACTGGCTGCTGGAGACTAAGGCACAGGCATTTTAAAGCAACTCTGAAGGAATACCTGGTTGGAGCCCAGTTAAAAGAGCAATACAGAGCCCAAACCTACTTTGTATTCAGAGGATCAGAGTCAGGTTCTTAGAGGTATGAGGCAAGCAAAGTCACATTTAGTGAGGGCAGACCAAGGTCGATGGTCACCAGTTGGGAGTAAGGCAGGACAGTAGTCTGAAGAGCAAGTAATTTGTATTCAGAGGATCAGAGTCAGGTTCTTAGAGGTATGAGGCAAGCAAAGTCACATTTAGTGAGGGCAGACCAAGGTCGATGGTCACCAGTTGGGAGTAAGGCAGGACAGTAGTCTGAAGAGCAAGTAATTTGTATTCAGAGGATCAGAGTCAGGTTCTTAGAGGTATGAGGCAAGCAAAGTCACATGTAGTGAGGGCAGACCAAGGTCGATGGTCACCAGTTGGGAGTAAGGCAGGACAGTAGTCTGAAGAGCAAGTAATTTGTATTCAGAGGATCAGAGTCAGGTTCTTAGAGGTATGAGGCAAGCAAAGTCACATTTAGTGAGGGCAGACCAAGGTCGATGGTCACCAGTTGGGAGTAAGGCAGGACAGTAGTCTGAAGAGCAAGTAATTTGTATTCAGAGGATCAGAGTCAGGTTCTTAGAGGTATGAGGCAAGCAAAGTCACATTTAGTGAGGGCAGACCAAGGTCGATGGTCACCAGTTGGGAGTAAGGCAGGACAGTAGTCTGAAGAGCAAGTAATTTGTATTCAGAGGATCAGAGTCAGGTTCTTAGAGGTATGAGGCAAGCAAAGTCACATTTAGTGAGGGCAGACCAAGGTCGATGGTCACCAGTTGGGAGTAAGGCAGGACAGTAGTCTGAAGAGCAAGTAATTTGTATTCAGAGGATCAGAGTCAGGTTCTTAGAGGTATGAGGCAAGCAAAGTCACATTTAGTGAGGGCAGACCAAGGTCGATGGTCACCAGTTGGGAGTAAGGCAGGACAGTAGTCTGAAGAGCAAGTAATTTGTATTCAGAGGATCAGAGTCAGGTTCTTAGAGGTATGAGGCAAGCAAAGTCACATTTAGTGAGGGCAGACCAAGGTCGATGGTCACCAGTTGGGAGTAAGGCAGGACAGTAGTCTGAAGAGCAAGTAATTTGTATTCAGAGGATCAGAGTCAGGTTCTTAGAGGTATGAGGCAAGCAAAGTCACATTTAGTGAGGGCAGACCAAGGTCGATGGTCACCAGTTGGGAGTAAGGCAGGACAGTAGTCTGAAGAGCAAGTAATTTGTATTCAGAGGATCAGAGTCAGGTTCTTAGAGGTATGAGGCAAGCAAAGTCACATTTAGTGAGGGCAGACCAAGGTCGATGGTCACCAGTTGGGAGTAAGGCAGGACAGTAGTCTGAAGAGCAAGTAATTTGTATTCAGAGGATCAGAGTCAGGTTCTTAGAGGTATGAGGCAAGCAAAGTCACATTTAGTGAGGGCAGACCAAGGTCGATGGTCACCAGTTGGGAGTAAGGCAGGACAGTAGTCTGAAGAGCAAGTAATTTGTATTCAGAGGATCAGAGTCAGGTTCTTAGAGGTATGAGGCAAGCAAAGTCACATTTAGTGAGAGCAGACCAAGGTCGATGGTCACCAGTTGGGAGTAAGGCAGGACAGTAGTCTGAAGAGCAAGTAATTTGTATTCAGAGGATCAGAGTCAGGTTCTTAGAGGTATGAGGCAAGCAAAGTCACATTTAGTGAGGGCAGACCAAGGTCGATGGTCACCAGTTGGGAGTAAGGCAGGACAGTAGTCTGAAGAGCAAGTAATTTGTATTCAGAGGATCAGAGTCAGGTTCTTAGAGGTATGAGGCAAGCAAAGTCACATTTAGTGAGGGTAGACCAAGGTCGATGGTCACCAGTTGGGAGTAAGGCAGGACAGTAGTCTGAAGAGCAAGTAATTTGTATTCAGAGGATCAGAGTCAGGTTCTTAGAGGTATGAGGCAAGCAAAGTCACATTTAGTGAGGGCAGACCAAGGTCGATGGTCACCAGTTGGGAGTAAGGCAGGACAGTAGTCTGAAGAGCAAGTAATTTGTATTCAGAGGATCAGAGTCAGGTTCTTAGAGGTATGAGGCAAGCAAAGTCACATTTAGTGAGGGCAGACCAAGGTCGATGGTCACCAGTTGGGAGTAAGGCAGGACAGTAGTCTGAAGAGCAAGTAATTTGTATTCAGAGGATCAGAGTCAGGTTCTTAGAGGTATGAGGCAAGCAAAGTCACATTTAGTGAGTAATCCTCTTCCCTTGCCAATATCCCCTTACTGTCATAAATCTACAATCTATCACTACTATCTTTTTTTCTTCTATTGATATTGGAGGTCTTCTAGCAATTAGTATAAGTATTCCCATTTCCTTAGTCTTTGATATTCTGCTGAATATCTATTGTAATCCTTTCTTTATACAATTCACAAGTTTAATTCTTTCCAAATTTGTTCCCTGTAGTATTTCTGTTTGCATTCTGAATTTCTTAATATAATTTAGTAATCTTACCTTTTTGGCTATACCTGTGAGGCCATACACATTCCAAAGCAATATGTTTAGTGTAGCCATGATAAGAAGTTACTATTTCCACCTATTGTATATGATAGCTTTTTTAAATGTCTATTTCCTTTTTTTTTGTCTGTTGCATTCATCCATTATGCTTGGCAAGTTGATCCTTTATACAGGTGTTTCTTGTCATCTCCATTTGAACTTATGTCACATTTTACAAAACTTTGTTTTTTAATTAAAACCTGGAAACAAAAAAAAGACACACTCCAGAATACCCCTATGACCTATTAACTTAAAACAAACATACAAAACTAAGGGCTTCTTGAAATAAGGCAATATCGGACCCTGCCCTACTAGAGATGCTCCATATCCATAAGTCTTAACTCCTCATGCTTTACCCACTCAATAGGCCTAAATCTAATTCATAACATCAACAAAACCTGCTGGAGAGACAGGTTTGTCTCCCAGAGGCTGTCCCATCTCTGGAGCAGACTTCTCATACATATCAAACAGAGTACCTCACTGACCTCTTCAAGCACAACCTTGTAGAGTGGATGGGAAACCACAAATTTGTCCCAGGGGTTCCAACTTTGTCCCTCATTGACAGGAGGAACAGGTGCTGACTGAGGTTTCTTTTGGGGGATAAACTCTTGGCTAGGTTTGTAAGAGCCCCAGGGCCATTAACCTAGTAACCTCCTATGATCCTATGATCCTAATGAAATTTAACCCTCCTGAAAGGAACAATTGTCCATATCAACAGCTGTACCCAAAAGCATTAATTAACCTAAAATTAAGTTTATCCATGCCAAGCCACATATTACAACCTGTGCTACTACTTACCCTACTTGTTCTGCTTTTTTCTTATTTTTCAGCCCCTCCCATATGTGAAAAACAACTTGTACACTTTCAGAAAATATTAATCTTTAGCCTTAAGAAAAAGTGCACTGGCTATCTTTTCTAGTAAATGCAGTATTTAGTTATCAGAAAAGCTGCCATATCTTATTCACTTCCAATAATTTCAACTTTTATTTTTACTGAGCTGTTTGCCCTTGTAACTTTTAATTTTATGTTTCTCTCAGCAAACAAGGTCTAGACCTCTCAGCTTGTTGCCTTCACCTTTAGTCAGTTTTTTTTCATGGAAACAAGAACACAATGTGCAGCTACTCTCAGCTGCAGTCTTCTCAACTGGCACTGAACATTTATTTTCTTAAACAAAACTATTTACTATATTGTGGTCTCTCATTTTTAAAAAAATAAATCACTTGCTTATGCAAACCAACTTGTCATTAGATTAAGCCAAAGGCATTATTTCACTCATTCACCTCTGGAAAAGTAAAAGATAACATTTCAGTTCTATGTACATATTATTATCACTGCACTTTTACACACCATCCCCCTCCACAACAGCCCAAAATTACAACATAAGACTTAAACATGCTGTTTTTACATCATGATGCCTACATTTCTTAAAACCAGAAAAGAAAAGAAGTACCTCTTTCCTTCAGTATCTTTATTACATACAAAACAGTCACTGAAACTGCTTTACTATATAACATGCAATTTATATCATGAACTGTGTTATACAAATACTGCTAAGAACAAAAATTGTTTCACTTACAGTTACTTTTTACCTCTTTCTTCCTGTTTCCAGTGTTAGTGTCCTTCCAAACACAAATGGCATGAACTGGGGCATATGCCTGTCAGTTCCCCAACAAGTTTAACAAAGTCAAAAAAATCCAATATTTTCTTGTAAAGCAATATTTTACAAATGTGAGTGATGCTTTTTAGTCTCACATTTATTCACTAATTTCAATGTTGCTGGTGTTCCTCCTGTTCATTTCCATCTTCTAATCCCAGACTCTGGCTCAAGTCCAAAGTACACCTGATTCTTCTTGTCAACTCCAATTTTTGTCTCTCAAGTATTATCCTTTGGAACACTGGAAAAGGTTTAATTGATAAAGTTTTTGTATGAGCCTTACCATCAGAAGAATGAGAAGCAGAGTCCCATTCTGTTTGATGGCTTACTCCTTGTTTGACAAACTTTTGTATTTCAACCTTATCTTGTTCTGCATCACAAATAACTATGATCCTCCAGGGAAAAAAAGTATTCTGAAGTCAGCTGGATATATCAGCTTGAATCTCACACCTGTCTCTTGACATTCCCTGATTGCTGGGATAGATTTGCTTCTCTTCTGCTTGGTGTATATTGAATGATCATTTCCCTGATTGCTGGGACAAATTTGCTTCTTTTCTGCTTGTTGTATATTGAATGATTATTTTCCACAAACACTCTACTGTCTCCAATTTTTAATATTTTGTCCTTCTGCCACAATTTTGCCAGGATCAACTCTTTCTGCTGGTATGATTGTACCTTTACTAATACAGGTCTTGTCTGCTTTCTGCTGGCCAGGACTGGAGCATACACATGGTGTGCCCTTTCAATTAGCATAGCCTGCTGTGTAATACCAGTCCAGCTACTTATTTGTGCTTTCATAACATTATTACAGTTTGTTCCTCCCAGTTTCTCTTGGATATCAGAAAACCTCAGGTTTTCTCTGCATGCTCTGTCCTCTAACTCAACTGTTTTTGAAACAGCTCTTTGAGCAGTCTCATACTAAGAATCAGATCCAGTACTAGGTGAACTAGGTAATTGGTTACGGCCCAGAGACTAGTGTGTGTGTGGGGGGGAGGGGCTGGTCATGAGGCTGCCACAGCATTTAATTGTTAATTATATAAAAATAAAAATTACATGTCTGCTTTCTTAACAGTGCTCTTCTTTAAGAGGACACTCTGCATGCATTGGTACACACATTTTAAATGTTCCTCTTGCTGCTTCTTCTTTTCTTTTCTGCACATGGAATTTAAATGTGCTTGGGTTCCTTCAAATGCAACATTCTTTCCCTTCCATTGGTTTGTGTGTGTGTGTGTGTGTGTGTGTGTGTGTGTGTGTGTAAATGCCTTAGTTAGGGTGACAGGTTAGTTAATTAACTTTCTCAGGCTTAAACCCTGTACCTTGGCAACTGAAGACAAGATCCTGAATCTTCTACACCAACCAACAGACTGCTAAAGAGTTTCAGTGCATTTTCAAGGAATTGTGAGTTTCAAAGAAAAAAGTTTACTGTTGCTCATGCTAAGTGTGTTTTCTTTTGCAAATGGTCATCAGTGTTTGTACTACAGAATTTGAAAGCAGTGTTTTTAGCACAATATGTAGTATCCTTGCCTCAGGTGTAGAAGGCTGTGGTTTCTACTCCCACACCATGTAGATGGATTTCTGATACTGATGTTTACTTAAGGAGGAATCGGGGTGCTACACTCCCAAGTATGTCCTTGTTTGGATGAGATGCATACTAACTATGAACCTGTTATCAGTTTGCCAGCTCTTCCTTATTGCAGTATTACTAGCTAACCATTTTTTAATGTAACATAGACAATTTATTCTTCAAGGGCAGCAGACAATGAATTTGTAGATGAAACACTGAAATGTGAAATTGTTTTCAGCAGCAACTTCTTCATTAGCTACAGATCTCTTTAATGTGGAATTATTCAGATGACATTTACTTCTGCAGAAATTGTGTATATTGGCTGACATTGGTTGATTGTAATGAAGTGAGTAGCCTTTTATGGTTGAAATGTTCTGAAATGGGTAGTTTTGTTGTTGGTTCATACATTTTGTTTTGTTGCTTACTGGAAAAAATGTTCAAAACTACAAATTCAAAGCTCACTCTATAATGTATTGCTGTATTATACAACAAATATAATTTAATACAATTGGGAAGGTGAATCTAAGAGCAAGTGCGTGTATGCATTATCCTAAAAATTTATGTAAATGGTCTATGCTTTGAACAGAGCCCAAAGATAAACTTAATCCACCACTGGCCAAATGCATTTTTAATGTGGGTTTCAATGCTGTTTCAAGAGCAGAGAAGTTTACTGTTCATGCTGTCTGTTTTCATTCCGAGATTGGACTGTTTTGTTTTACAAATAAATATCAGCATTTGTGCTTAAAATTTTGAAATAAAAGCTTTGAATTAAATCCAAATATGTATAATCACTGTAAAAGTAAAGAAGAAAAGAGGAAGCACACAGGTTTAAACAGCGTTCATGATAACTGGGAAGAAATAGCCAAGTCATGGAACCCTGGAGTGCCTGTAGGAGGACAATCTATTACCCTTCCTAAGGCCTCTTTTGGCCATGATCTGGCTGTATTCATAACCAGCCAGCCATTTCTTCATTTCAACTTCTGTTTTTTGCAGTTTTATCATTTCTTCTGAATAGCACTTAAAAAGTCTTCCATTTTTTCCAGCCTTTTTTTTTATTTGTGTTACTATATTCCTTCAATGTTTCATTTATTTTAATCAGCTCTGAGCATATTTAACTTACTTTTTTCTCTAAATTATTGGAAGCCGTCTCTTGTACCAAATTTGGAGCTTGAACTGTTTTTGCTGAACAGCTGAAGGATTCTTCCCACTTAGTGTTTTCTCTTCATCTTTCCCACTTGATTTTCTTTCAGGCTCTCCAAGTTTATTCTTTGCTGACATCCAGGCAGTGTACTTGCTAGCCAGTGTCTTCATTTACTAAAACAGGCAATATTACTGACCATTAAATATTAGGTTTTTTTCACACTGGCAGAGCTGAAATTAAGTTGTTGATCAGTGAGAAGCCATTTTGGAAAGCCCAACAAATCTAATTTTGGCATCTGGGACCTTTATGGAATAGCCATTATTCCTGCCGAATAAGGTCATTAAACATATTTGCAAAATTGGTGTTCTCGAGCCAAACCACAAAGATTCAATGGGATTAACCTAAGTGGTTTGACTCAGTGAACATTAATGTATCAAATCAGAGCATTTGGGATTTCATCAAGATTATTCTTTGGCCAAAGCTCAAGTTGTTGTGTCTTTTGGCTTTTCCCGGTTAGGGGTCGACACAGCAGAAATCCAGTCCGCTAATGATTGGCAGTAGATTTTTATGTGCCGAGTTGCCAGCCCTGATGCACAACCTTCAACGAAGGTACGCCCATTTGCGCATGTCTCCACACAGAAGATGCTTTAGCTGAGAATCGAACAGGACAACGTCTTACTGTGAGGCGACAATGCTACCGCAGCACCACTACCACAGTTCTGGCCAAAGCTCAAGTGATTTGTATAATACATACCCTTTGAGGCATTGTAACAGCCCATCGTCTGAAATGTAACACTGTAAGAAATTAATTGCAAAAAACTGTGGCAGCTTTCTATTCACATTCTGCATCTGCTCAGCATATTACAGAACACTGGCTACAGATGTAAGCTGTTAACATTCATTAACAGCAACAAAATGACTATGGACCCATTGGTAGCACTACAGTCCTTTAAGTTACTACACACACATCCAAACACATAAACTACTCACACACACACACACACACACACACACACACACACACACACACACACACACACACACACACACACACACACACACAAACAGTAGGCCTTTCTGCCTTCCTTCCACAGAAAATATTATCCAGGATTTACGCTGTAATCATAGTGTGTAACACTGTAGCATGACATTTTTCCTATTATTTTCATATCTTTGACATCAACATTATAGAGCAAATGTCACATAGTAGGCCTGTCAAATATAGAGCTAATCTGTTTAGGACTGAGATGTGCAACTATGTGCACGTCCACCTTGTATTTTATATCTGTCACTGTCATGAAGTGTGATATCACTAAACCGTCATGAGCAGAGTTGCTGATCTGGTTAATTCTGCTGCTTGCATTGTCCTGTCTTCTGCATCCCCCATTTCAGTCTTGCCATATTTTGTTTCATCATGCATGACCCGCAATGTATTTTAAAGACTTTGCTGCATGTCCTTTCCATTTGTTGTTTTATCTCCAAAAACCAAAGAAAAACTTGGGTTGTTCAGGTATAATCAATGAATAAGCAAATAAATCTTGCAAGAAGACCAGAGCTCCAAAGTGGGAAATAATAAAATTGTAAAAAATTGTGTACCCTGACACCAAATGGAAATCCAAGGCTTGAACAAAATGTAATAAATGTAATAATAGTTAGCACTTCCATCTTCACAGCAACATAGTACTTCATCAGAAGTAAATATCAAACCACCATGTCCATTTAAATACTTTACCAACATCTCTAATTTATCAAAATAATTAATTACTTAATTGTTTATTTCAACAGGTTACTTTGTAACCTGAAATAATTCCAGTACAAAAAATAACATTGCAATAATTTAAACATGTTAAAATGTATAAGATGTTTGAGACAAAGTAAAAAGTATATAAATATCAATATGTGTATTAATAAGATGTATAAAAATGAATACAAATATTTATAATGTGGAAGCAGTTTCATTCTGGTTCAATCGAACCAGCATCACATAGTACAACTAAAGAACAAATTTTTAATATGATATGGTACAAACAAATCAATCTACCATGTGTCATCTAAACATCCATAAATAAAATAAATAAATATTACAGGCTGACTGCCCTCATTTTTACAGTCTACCTGACCACATTTTTAATACTGGTCCTGTAGAGACCTGTTCATTCAAGCCAGGTGATGTCTTCCCAACAACAACTGCCATTATAGTTCCTGTACTCAGTTCTCGTCTCCCATTGACCTCCTTGTGGGTCTAAGGGTACTTTTCTGAGTACATAAAATAAAAACCCACTATTAACACAATTCCTAGAATGTTTGAAACGGACATTAATTTCTACCAATTTTGTAAATGTCATACAATTATTCATATATTAATTTCTTTAGGGGTTGTTTGATTTTCCCAATGTAAAATGATGGAGAAGTCTTACAAGTAGCAATATATATTATGCCTGTACTAGAACAATTAAGTTATTTGTAAAATTTAAGATGCTTATCTTGAGCTATTAAATACAATTCATCCGTGTTTGCTATAGATAGACAATGTTTGCAAACACTGCACTTATAAGTGCTAACACGAGTTCTATTTGATGTACTAATATGTTTAGAATTACTTCCATATATTTCTTTTAAGTTTTTACCCTTTTTGTAGACAATTAATGGTGTTTCCAAAAACACTTTTAAGATGCTAGAGATTGAATTAAATATGAGAACTAAATATATTCCAATGTTTCAAGTTAATATCTTTAACTAACTTAGTTCCATGATTGTATTCGAAAAATAAAGCTTTGTTAAATTGCACCATATTCCTTGTGTCCCTTTGTAGACCACCATTCTCTATGCTGGATTTAGGCAAAATATCATAAGAACTTATAGGGGCATATCTTATACCCGACCCTTTTATCATTTCTTCCTTCATTCTGGTTACCAGATCTTTCAGGTAACCTTTTGTATAAATAACTCAGCAATAAATTTACATTCTTTCAGAAATTTTGTATACATGGAAGTCATCCAGGCTGCCCTGATGGATTCCCTCTTCTGAAATAGAGGGTGTTCACTTATAAAGTGTAAATACAGTTTATCTTAGAATTAAAATTCTTAGTCTCACTATCCTTATTATTGTAGACATCCAAAAATTGAACCTTGCTTTCAGATACTTGGTAAGTGAACCTAAAAAAATGAATTTGAGTGTTGTATATATTCAAGAAAATTAGAAAATTCATCTCTTTGTCCACCCTATAAAATACAAATGTCATCTGAGAAGTGGGTAGATAAATAACAAGAGTTAAAATAAGGAGAATTCAAAATTAATTTGCATTCCGAAGTCAACAACAAGAGGTTGTCAAATATAGGGGCACAAGCTTCCCCCACAGCCACCCCACTGATTTGCTTGAAATGTTATCTTTCAAAGAAAATGTAATTGATATTTAGTATTAATTCCATAAATTCGCTAATTAATCTAAAGTCCTTTTGGTTCAAAAATTCACAACCTAGAAGGGCATTTTCAATTCCTTCCATACCTTGGACATGTAGTATAACTGTGAACAAATCCATAATGTATATTGTGACAAATACAGCATCTTCCCTAATCAGTATGCTGTTAATTCTATCTAAAAAATCCCAAGAATCCTTTAAAACATGTTTTTTTAAGCAAAAAACTGTTTAACTTTCAATCAATAAAGACAGATAAAGTATAAATCTTAGAGCCATTGGCTGGTACAATAAGGGGAAGAGTGGGACTGGTAACATCTTTATGGACATTAGGGATACCAAATATGGCAGAAATTTGAGCTTTATCAATCCTATGAAACTCAAAAATGTCTTTATCTATTGCACTCTATAAGAAAAGATCAGCTAATACTAAATCTATGTTACAAAAAGTGATATAAACTTCATTTTTGGAAACAAGAATATACATATCTCCTGCATGGAAAGTATTAATCATTTTACCAATATAGTCCACAATTTCCATGATGACTAAACCACTCCTTTATCGGGTTTTATAATCTGAATCATTTTGTTGTTTGCTAAATCCATTAATAATTTTCTCTCATTAGTTTCTAAGTTATAACACCTTTATTGTCTAGTTTTAACCATAGACCTAATGACATGTTCCACTAAAGTTTCAAAATTTTGCAACACAGGATGCAAGGGAGGATTAAATGTACTTTTTTCTTTAAATCTTTAACCCCTGACATAAATGTCTACATACTAAAAATATCATCCAGGTTATTCTTCCTTAAAATTAATTTAAAATTGATAATAAATTTTGTTCAAAGCTCAGATTTCCATTTTGTGTCTGGGTGCACAATTTTGTACAATTGTATTATTTCCCACTTTGGAGCTCTGATCCTACTGTTCTGCTTCTTGCAAGATTTATTTATTTTACCTCCAAGCTGTGGTAGCTATGTGTCATCCAGATTGTAACAGGCTGGCATTACAATCACAGGAGGCACTCACTATTCCTGATCTTAGTATGGTTTTGGCATCTTTCTATTGCAATCATTATGTTAACAATATGTTTTTACAGTCTGCATATCATTAGCACTCATTTAGCTCCACCCCTTATACATTTTCACATGCTCTACATAGTTAGACAGTGTTACTGTCTATATTTTTCTACTGGTGCATTTCGTATCTTGTTTCTGAAACCTAACCTCAAATAAAAATGCTGTAAAATGCAATCATGAAAATTCACTTTACTAGAAATACAAGAAGTGATCAGTACTTTGCTTATGTATTCAAGAGTAAACATCTGGATAAGGTAACAATGTTACTGCAAGACAAAATCCTCTTTTCCCAAAGAAATGTCAGTGTTAAACCTATTAATCAGAAATGATAGTAAGTGCAGAATTGCATTTTTTTGTAGTATTACAATGAACGAAGACATTTGCTCCATGCAGAATAACTCTTATGTAGCAGCTTTTATTCTTTAGCAAGCATTTTTTTCTTTCAGATTAGTACATTTATTTATTTATTTATTTATGCATGTGTATATATGTATGTATTTATTTGCATTTATTTACTGGGAGATACTGGCTGCACATACAATCCTTTTTTTACTGGTGATCCAGGGAGAAAAGTTCCAAACAATAAGAAACATAAAAACATAGGTACAAATTACTCACAATGTACCAAGATATAAGGATAAGACAATACATACAGATTAACATGATACAGGTACTATACAGATTACTTTTTTTTTTAATTACATACATAGTTCAGTTAATACATAGTGTAAAAATGGAATACTAATGTACAATGGTACTGAGTTACAGAAAGGTTACAATGCCAGAATGGATCTGCCAAGTCATTAGTTAAAGGTGGGTGTAGATCGTTGACATGTGTACAGATTCAGTATTGTATAGAAAGGAGGAGTGAATATAGAGCAGTGGAAAATTACATTAACCTAACGTAATTAAGGCATGAACAACTAGAGATGGCTGATGTTTGACTGTGGTTTGGCCGGATTTTTAGAAAAAAGTCTTTAGAGATAGATGTAATCTATAGTAGAAAAAGTATGGGAGGAATTGACACGCTTAAGGTAAAATGAGATTATATGAATTATTCAAGAGTCTAGAGACATTTGATAAAATAAAAAAGAAGAGAGCTAGAGTAAGTAAGGGGGATATTTTGTAGAGCAATTTTCCTTAAAGAAAAAAGGGAGACACCATAGAGAACAGAACATTGTTTTGGACTACAGCTTTATTGGTTACTAACATATGACTAAACTGGTAAATAGAGATTTGTAGAGAGGAGAGGGCGGTGAATGAAACTATCAAGTTGCAACTGCAGAGTAATGATTCCTTCAAGTGAAGCTGGAGATGTTTTTTGAAATGGTCTATGTTGCTGAATAGTCTCATTCTGGTTGGTTAGCATTCCTTAACTTTACCACATACGCGTAAAATGATTGGCCAGCTATATTATTTGGAATAGACAGAACTAGAAGCAGCCTATCCTTGCAACAGAGATCTTTTATGGTGCATGTTAGACTGAGGGTTTTCACTGTATTCTTAGTAAGTTCACTAAAGTTCATTAAGATAGAATAATAGGCCTGAAAATATAGAGTCAGACTTTATTTATTTATTTATTTGCATTTGTTGACTGGGAGAGTCTGACTGGATGTAGGTCCATTTTCAGCGGTGGCCCGCAGAGAAAAGCTCCACAGTTAAAATATACAGACAGTAGTTACATTGGATTTACATAGCAATTAACAATTTGATCAACATAGCAATTAAAAATTATATAGTTACAGATGAAGAACATAGTACATCAGTAGACAACTAGAATCTTTATCATCTGTGAAGTACATAACAGACATTAACAATTGTTACAATAAGAAGTTCCTGCTGTATAATAAGTAGTTAGGCTTATAAGCATCCGCGCTTACTATAATCAAGGTAGTTAGTAGGGTGGAAAGAAAGGTAGTGGGTGGATGGTTTGGGTGATATTAGAGGGGGAGTTGCATGGGCATAGCCAGCATGTTTTTAGGTGCGCTTTTAGTAAAGTTTTGAAGTGGGTGCAAGATGGTACAGAAGTAATTGTGGGTGGGAGGGAGTTCCATAATTTGGCTATGGTGCAAGAGAACAGTGCTTCTCCAGCAGAGTTATTGGTTTTAGTGACCTGTAAGTGATTTTTGTTGCTGGATCTTAGTGGTCTGGTGGTGTGATAGAGTTGGAGTAGATTCTGGAGGGATGGGACTTTTAGTGGATGGTTTACTAGTTTGTGAGCGAGTGTGAGTTGATACCATTGAAGGAGATGAGGGAGGTCAAGCCAGCCCAGTTCAGCAAGTGAGAGACAGTGGTGACTATAGTATGATGCCCCTGTGGTGAATTTGGTGATTTTGTTGTAGCAGGTCTCTAGCTTGTTTAGATCGCATTGCCTTAGGTTGGTATATATTGGAGAGGCATAAAGTAGGGTGGAGATAAGGTGGGAATTTGCTATTGAAATCTATGCTGCTTTGGTGAGAAGTTGCTTACTTCTGTATAACGCTCCTAGTTTTTTGTGGACTTTTTTTATGGTCATGGATATGTGAATGTCAAATTTTAGTTTATTGTCTATTTCCACTCCTAGCAATTTGGTGTGTTCTGTTGGGTGTATAGTGGTGTTGTCTTTTGCTGTGATGTTAATGTAAGAGTTGTTTTGAGTATGTTTGGTGGGTTGGAAGATGAGTAGTTTAGTTTTGTTTGGGTTGAGTATTAATTGGGCATCGGATAACCAAGTTTCAATAGAGGAAAAGGCTTCCTGTGCGACTTTTTGCAGTTTGGGTAGGGACTGAGCTATGCAGATGGAGGTTGAGTCATATGCGTATTGTATGAGCGTGACATGTTTGGTGGCAAAGGCTAGATTATTGGTGAAAATAGAGAAGTGTAGAGGGTCCAAGGATGGATCCTTGGGGAACCCCTATAGAGACAGGTAGTTAGGGAGATAAGTCATTCTGCCATACAACAGATTGTTGGAGGTCAGACAGGTAACTCTGAAACCAGTTAGTGACTGATTGAGAGAAGGATAGGTTATTGAGGATAGAGATGAGTTGTTTGTGTGGGACCATGTTGAATACTTTAGATAGGTCTAGGACAGTAGCAGAGGACAGATAACCATTGTTTTTTTGCTGAAAGATAGTGTTGGTAAAGGAGAGTAAGGCAGTGGTGGCACTATGGTTTGGTCGGAAACCATGTTGAGTATTGGAAAAGAGGTTGTTAATAAGGAGATAGTCTGAGACCTCAGAGTGAATGCATCTCTCTAGTATTTTGGAGAGTGGTGAGAGAATAGCTATGGGGCGGTAATTGGTTAGTTCTGTGGAGGGGCTGCCTTTGTGGAGGGGAATTATATGTGATACTTTCCATAGTGTGGGAGCGTAACTTTCTGACAGAGATCAGTTAATCAAGATGGATACTGGGTAGGCTAGAGCATCAGCTGCAATTTGTAGATATTCACTTGGGAGGTTGTCTGCTGCTAATTTGTTGGGCTTAAGTTTAGTTAAGAGTTTATTTATGTTGGCGGTAGGAACAGGCGAAAAAGAGAAGACAGAGGGGAGATTACTAGTTAAAGGTGTGGGTTGGAGGGGAGGGGGGTTGTGTCATCTAGCTAGTGATAGTATGGTTTGTGTAAAGTGTGTGTTGAATGCAGTAGCAATATTTTTGGAGGAGTGAGGGATGTTAGGAGGAGGGGTACTGACTTTACCTGGGTGGAGGATGGAGTTTATGGAGGACCAGAATTGTTTGGGGTTGCATTGGGAGGAGTCAAGGGCAGACTGGTAGTATTGGAATTTGTCGTGTTTTATTAGCTTTTTGACTCGATTGTGTAGTTCTAGGAATTTCTGTCTAGTTGAGGGGGTTTTGGTTTTGTGCCAGTGCTCCCAGGCTTTATCCCTGTTTTTCATTTCTGACTTAGTGGTTTTCTGTAATCATGGGGAGGGTTGTGCTTTGGTTCTGGAAAGTCTTATGGGGGTGTGGTAACTAAGGATGCTCAGGAAGATAGTATTAAAAAATTCAACTGCATCATCAAGACTGAGGTACTTTAGAGGATGCCAGTTACATTCTTTGGGGGATGAGATGAATGTGAGTGGGTTAAAGTTTAGTTTTTTACGTATTTGCCGGTAGATGACAGGTTTAACTTGGTATAGGTGTTTTGAGTAGGAATGTTGGGGAGTGATCACTGAGGCTATCTGATAAGCAGACTGCTATATATGACTGAGGGCTCTTACTGACTAGTATCCAGTCCAGGGTACTGTTTTTAACAGACTTGTGTTTTCATGTATGTATTTAGTTTCAGGGAAAGACAGTTCAGTAGAAAGGAAAATATTATCTTGCTGGCTAAGCCTGAAATGTGCAGAAATAACAGGTCTCAGGAAAAGCTACACAATGTTCCTTTCTCAAGTCAAAGATATGTGTACTTGCAATGGAATGCTAGATAAAGAATAGACTGTGAGGCACTTGCAAGACAAGGTTTGGAAACCAAGGCTAAAGATGTGTGTAAAACATTACAGGGTTTTGGTTATTGTTGTATCTTTCAACTTTTCCCGGTTAGGGGTCGCCACAGCAGAACTCCGGTCCGCTAATAATTGGCAGCAGATTTTTACGTACCGAGTTGCCAGCCCTGACGTACAACCTTCAATGAAGGTATGCTCATTCACGCATGTCTCCACACAGAAGACGCTTTAGCTGAGAATCGAACAGGACAACGTCTTGTTGTGAGATGACAATGCTACCGCAGCACCACCACCGCAGTTACAGGGTTTTGGTATTATTAGGAAATACTTCAGACACAGTCAGCTGAGTCTGTTAAGATCAGCTTTTGTACTTATTTGCAAAAGGTCTTTGTAGTACAGACACTTGAGCCTGAATACAGAAGTCAGGTCAAATATCCTGTTTCAGTTGATATTATTCAAGGGAATCAGAATATACGTGCAGAAACGGTGCATATATTTATCAGCACTGATACTGTTATCCAGCATTCCAGAATTTCTACAGACTGTTGCTATTTGTCAGCACTGTTATTGGAGACAGTATTCAGATATTGTTAACATCTAATAAAGCAGTCTTAACCAAACTACAGCATGTGCATAATTCATTCATAAAAGTATAAAAAAAGGTGGCCCATAAAGGAGAGACTGGCCCCTGTTCAGCACAAGTTTAGGCAATTAACAAATAAAAGACATTAATTCCAGTCTCATTTCAGTTGTTTCCAGTTAATTCCAGTATACTACAGTCTCATCAACTCTTTCAATGCATATCTCAGGAGAAGATTCTGCAGTGATTAGCATTTGTTGGGGTGGTAGACAATGTTGTGGGCTACTTGTGATTGTCCATATGTTAAATGGTTGGGTAGTTCTATCCCATCTGGTTGTTCTAAGACCACACAGTGGTGAGTTCTGGATAAAGATTTCAGCAAAATGATCTACCTTATTGCAGCATTGGTCTAGTTTTAAAGTTGTGAAGACTGAAGTTTTATGAACGAAGAAGAAGCACAGAGCAAAGATGATAGCAGGTAGGATGAGGCTAGGTTCTTTCTAGTAGCATGTGTTAGGAAGGGATTTTTTTCTGTAGAGAAGTTTTAGTATTTTATTTTATGACTGACTGGATTTGTTGCTGAAATTTGAGTTTATCATTCATGATTATACCTAGGAGTCCGGTTTGTTGGACAATCTCTTTTACAGTTTTGTTTTGCAAAGTGACAGTATTATTGTTGGTTGCGCAGGATTTCATTATAAGTAGCATTGATTTTGATTTCTTGGGATTGAAGTAGTTGAACATTTTGCAGTCAGGTTTCAATGTTGGAAAAGGCTGTTTGGGTTTGTTTCTGTAAATCCTGCTGTGAAGTTGCTGCACAGATGAGCGCATTCATCAGTTTACTGTATGATAAAGGCTGGTTTGCAGGCCAAGTGAACACTGTTGATAAAATTGATAAATAGTAGCAGACCCAAGACATTTCCTTGTGAGACTCCTACTGTGACTAGAAGAAATTTAGGGAATTTACTTTGTCACTTGCCTGATTGTGTTCTGTTACAGAGGTAGCTGTGGAACCAGGTGAGGGTTGATGTTTAGAGGACCAGATTGGCTATTTTCTTCAGAAATATTTGGTGGAAAATGGTAACAAAGGCCTTGGATAGATCTAAAATATGGCATAAACCATATGACCTACATTGTGATTGTTATTTATGACATATATGATGTGAATAACAGCTATTTTTGTACTGTGATATGGTCACAGCCCATGCTGAATCAGAGATAAGAGGTTACAGTTCAGAAGGTATGTTAGTAACTGTGTGTGTATATGTTTTCTAGAATTCTGGATAATGGGGGAAGGGTGGTTATGGTCCAGTAATTTCAGAGCTCTACATAATCACCTCTTATGTATCCAGGGATATGATGTATGACTGCTTTCAGGTGGTATGTACTTATGATTCTGTGATGGATCTGTTGATGAGTATGGTCACAAGATATGCAAGTGCATTTGCTGCAGTTTTGATGTATTAAGACAAAAGACTGGTCAGCTGCTAATGTGGCTTTTTTTAGCTTAACTAAATACTTTCTTTTAATATTAGTTGGCACAGTTTTTAGAGTGAACTTTTGTTTGCAGTTCTCAGTTTTAGGTTGAATTGGATGGATGTGTATCTTACTTGAGTTGAAGTGGGATGCATCATTTAAAAGTGTACTTACAATTTGTATAAAGTGGGTATTGATTTGCTGGCTATATTATAACCTGATTTATTGTGGTATGGGCTAAATTGGGATAATCTGCCAGAACGAAGGAGATTATTAAAATTTTGGCAGGATGGTTTGGGGTTTCATGATGTGCATTTCGAAGGTGATGGAAGTGTTGTGGAATGCTATGGTTAGCTGTGGCCTAACTGCCTGCAACACACAGCAGCTTCAGCTAGAATAGAAGTGTTTCAGGATAGTCAAATTGTTGCAAAAGCAAAAAACAAAATAAAAATGTGGGGGGGACTAAACCCTTTCCATGCAGTCCTTCCCTTCAGCACTTGTCTTCATTGCTGTATTGTGCTGCACCCCCACAATACTGCCTGCAGAATTCATTCTGAAAATATTAAAAAATGTGGCCCATAAAGGAGAAACTGGCCTCTGTTCAACACAAGTTTGGGTGATTAACAAATAAAAGACATTCATTCCAGTCTCGTTTCAGTTGTTTCCAGTTAATTCCAGTATACTACAGTCTTATCAACTCTTTCAGTGCATACTCAGGAGATTCTGCAGTGATTAGCATTTGTTGGGATGTTAGACAATGCTGTGGGTTACTTGTGATTGTCCATGTGTTAGATGGTTGGATAATTCTATCCCACAACATCAGCACCTACAGCTCGTGACCCATAACAGCTATGAAGGGTCACAATGCATCATATCTACAAGGCTAGGCATACACAAACAGATAAATAAAATTGTATTACTTCTTATCTATGCCTATTGCTGCCATATTACTTCATCAGGACTTGCAGTGAAGCATTTGCAGACCTGTCTTTGCTGCTACACATATCAGAAATAGCAGAAAAATGCTCAGAGGGCAGACTGTCAAAATGCAAATGAGAGAACTGGTTCTATTTTTCTAGAATAACAACTACAACTAACATGTGGTTGTCCATGAGCATATATAAGTATATGCATATTACATACATATAAATGATACATACATGCAAACACACACTCACACATACACACATATACATATATGTGTGTGTGTGTGTGTGTGTGTATATATATATATATATATATATATATATATATATATATATATATAGATATATATATTTATATTTGTATGTGTACATGTATATGAATATATTTATGTGTGTGAGGGGTTCTGGAACAGTAGTGCAGAGGTTAGCATTGTCACCTCACAGCACGAGGTTCTCCAGTTCAATTCTCGGCTGGGGTGCCTTCTGTGCTGAGTCCGCATGTCCTCCCTGCGTTTGCGTGGGTTTCCTCCTACATTTCAAAGACATGCTGTAGGTGGATGGGACACTTTAAATTGGCATAGGTGTAAGGGCGCTCATTGCCTGATATGCTGATTAGCACAGGAACAGTTGAATGGATGGTGTGTGTGTGTGTGTGTGTGTGTGTGTGTGTGTGTGTGTGTGTGTGTGTGTGTGTGAGCAAATTCTTCTCCAAAAGTTGTTTTTGTTGGAGGGTCAGGCAAGCCCACATGCCCCCTACACCACACACACAGTGAATAATTGCTGCTGCACAAAGACAAACTTCTCGACATGAGGATATAACATGAAGTTGGGTAAGTCACAAATGGTGTGAAAGACAAATTTGTCTTATAAATGATACTATCCTAACACCCTCAACAACATCAGCAGTATGTCTCTATGGCCTATTACACCATTTTATGAAATGTGATTCGAAGAAATACATTTTAAATAAAATGTGATTTAAATTAATTTTTTAAATATTTTGTACTTAAATGAAAAATGTTGCATAGATACATATGGACATATGGAGAGATGGATGCATGATTGAGTGTTTGTGTATGTGTGGCTATGCACTTGTGTGTCTGAATGCATGCATGTTTGTGTTCAACATGCTGTCTCAGTCTTCATACATGAGTCCTTGTGATGATGTTAAAATTGTAACTTAGAGATTATGGTCAGTATATGAAGCAAACCAAATACTAATCATACAGGAACAAATGAATGTCAAGATGGAGGTCAGTACAAGTATTGTATCCCGTGGATATGAAAGATTCAGACTTTGTAGACCAATGTAATATTGCTAGTCAGACACTATTAATTTGTGAATACATAGAAACATGGGCCAGACTGTGCATATCTAGAAATGTGCATGCACAACTTACAGCACATCTAGAAATTTATTATTTATTTATTTATTTATTTATTTATTTCAGTTTGATTACCGGGGGGTCCACTGGGCATTGGTAGCCCATTTTCAGTGGAGGCCTGGGGAGAAAAGCTCCAAAACAAGGAATTTCAGCAATTCAAATATTATGTTTACTAAAATTAAATCAATTTACATGGAAAGTTAATGGGTAGTCTTAATAACTAAAAAAAAATGTGCATGCACAACTTACAGCACACAGAGGCAGCAGCGGAAATCCTTCCTGACATGCCCAGGCATCCCCTGAAAGTTAGATGACAAATTGTGTGTTACTGGGCAGCTTTACAGACTGTTATTGTAACATTTTTAATCACTATATGTTTTTTAGGACATTTGTTTTTTTAGCAAGAATGTATTTTGAGGCCTATTTCTGCTTCTATTTTAGACTTCATATGTAGGCGGTAGGACCAGCGAGTCAGCAGAAATAATCAGGTTTTCATCTGAGCACTGAAATTTTCTGTCTTCAGTCATTACAACCCACCTACAGTTTGCAGTTTGCATGCCAAAAGAAGTAAAGTACACCGCAGAGAACATATGAACCTGCATTGCTGGTAGCTAAAAATATGGATACATATAAAATATTTATAGCCATTCTTTTCTGAAGAAGAAATGCTAAAAATATACATTTAACACTACTGCCTTCCATATGACCAAGATTCAAATACAGAAATTACTGAAAGGCAAAAAAATCTTATCAATTTCAAGAAACCTAATATGCATACAGAATCAGTGAAAGCCCATAAGTGATATCTATACCTTGAAATGTTTTATCAAACTTAACTATTTTATAAAGAGAAAGCAGTCATAATCCCATCTCCCATGAGCAACCTGATATTCCAAAATTAATAGATAAGGTAGTACAAAGGATATCTCTATCACAAAACCCTTTGTCTGCTGCTCTTAAAATGATTGTATGCCTTTGCCTCCTCAGTCAACTTTTTTCTTTTTTTTGTAAAAATTATACGATTAGCAGTAAACACTTACTTTATAAAGTTTCTTTTGCAAACAGAATTGAAGAAAGTAAATATTCACAATGAACAGAGGAAAGCCAATGTGCAGCTTAAAGGCTGTATAATATGACTAATTCAAATAATCATGAACATATTCTGAGCACATGGCATGACATGGTAACATCACTATATGTAACACATAAACAGATAAACTACCCGCAGAGCAGACATTAGTATTAAACACTGAACACAATCCCTAAAGTATTTATTTATGTATCAAGATGTTACTGGGTGCGTACCATGAAGCAAAAACAACACAGCAAAAACTATGAACAATTGACACAGACTGTAATAGACTGTAATGGAGACAGATCTGTGAGCATGCTAGACCCC
Source organism: Protopterus annectens (assembly GCF_019279795.1). Taxonomy (NCBI): domain Eukaryota; kingdom Metazoa; phylum Chordata; order Ceratodontiformes; family Protopteridae; genus Protopterus; species Protopterus annectens. The sequence goes on from NC_056735.1 coordinate 296,490,225, forward strand.
ATTGCCTATGCATTAACAGTCTTATAACAATGTAACCTGGGTGCCTATGCATTAACAGTCTTATAACAATGTACCCTGGGTGCCTATGCATTAATAGTCTTATAACAATGTACCCTGGATATAAATAGAGGAATTATCGTACATAACCTGTGTACAGCTACCGTACCAGGCAAATCAACCTGACAAATTCAACATGAACTTTCATGCCCTTGACATCCAATGTGACATGCTGAGGCAAGTACATAAACAGCAGTTAATCTCTCAAGTGTCTTACATTATATGCTGTGTCAGTATCTCATCAGGTAGCATGCTCACCTTTGCTGCTTGAAGCAACAAAAGGCTATAGGTTTTATTCCCACTCCTGATGATTGGATTATTTTTTTCAAACTGCTGACACTGCAATGTTGCATGGCGGGGGGGGGGGTGCACACCTGAGTGTGCATTCCCTCAGATGAGACTTTAAATTGAGGTCCAGACTGCTTCAGTTGATAATAGAGCAGGTGTATGTTAATGATCCCATGGTACCTATCAAAAACAACAGGGAAAGTTCCCTAATACCATGGTTAAGTGCCTCCTAGTAGGACAAATGCTACAGGTCTCCCCTAAACAGCTTCCACTAGCCTAGTGGCACTATATAGATGAAGAATAAAGAAATAAATATTTTCCATTGCCATATGCTCCATGCAGAGGTATACATTTGGTCAAAGACATAGCTAGATCAACTGGCTCTCCTTCTCAAATGGGCACCCCCTCATCTCAAAGATGAAAACCAAAAATAAATAAAAAGTAAGGAATGTATGCATGCTGTTTTCTACAGTTACTAACATACATGATGCTGTTCCTTTACGGAGCCATGGTAACAATGTTTTCTTAAATTAATCTGGACACCACACTTACATCTGGTCAGCAAGTGCCAATTGCACACCTAATACCTTAGAGCCAGGTCACCCACTCCTTTCACCCCAACCTAGTTATGGCACTGAATCTGGGTGTTCCAGAACTAGGCTGAATGAACTCCAGTAATACAAGATGAGCACAGCATCTGCGTACCCCCTGACATGATCTGTACCCTAGATTGCATGCTCCTAGTACAGACGATACCCTTGCCTATGCTAAGGGACATAGATATCAATCCTTAAATGCTCACCTGGTGTTCTAATTGCATATATGTGTGGTAAGCACCCTGGGGGCAGTTATGATGCACATCTTTGAAAATGTATTGTCTTGTATCACAGCTTTGAGGCAGGCACCATTCCAAATGGTCAGTGTATGGGTGACAGGAGAGGTGTACTTCAGCCACTGTTATTAATATCTTTCAGAGGCCTAAAACATCTAGCAAAGAGTCCAATAGCACAATTATCTGACAAATAGGAAACATCATAGAGCAAGTGTCAGGACATCTACAAATACGATTCCATTGATTTAATGATTGTGGATGGGGCATTTCCATACAAACCAGATGAGGTCTGTTGAATGTTGGTGGTTTACAGACTACAGCACAACATAACAATGGGCAGCTTGACACCAGCAGATTTAGAGAGAAGAACATCATGACCCTCGTGGTGAAGACAACTTTGAAAAAGGAGAAATTGAAATACCATCCCTTTATAGGCAACCAGGACAAAAATCTAGACCAAAGAATAGAGCTGATGAGAAAGACAATAAAATAAAATAAAGTAGTTCTGCGGATGAGCTAAGGGCTGCATTGTGATTATGTTTTCAGCATGTAAAAAAGAGCAAAGCAAAACAATGTGGGTAAACCACAATCTAACAAAATGTGAATTTCAAGAGATCACACTATGAATGCAGTTATTATGTTCCACTTAATGGAGCCATGGTAGTAACTCCAGTGCCACACCCATCCCCGGGAAACATGCAGCATTGCCAGTTAATCACTGTGGCATGACCCTAACTCAGTGTGCAGCATTCATAGTGCTATGTATGACACATACATCTGCTGACTTCTGCCTCACTGATAAAACTAATCCATGACTCTATCCCCAAGTGATATCCAAATATACTGGGGAAATATTACTTGTTCACCATGTTGTGAGCCTCCTGCAGCATCAGTATTCCATGCATCAGTTAGCAGGATTTGTGGAAATTGTATCCCAAAAACAAGATCATGGCGATGGTCTCAAATGCCCTTACTATGGCATTTGAGACAGTTAACCACAGCCTGCTACTACAAAAACTTGAAAATCTAAACTTTGGAAGAAATGTAATAACTTGTTTCCTAAATTACCCAAAAGACATAGCCTTCCAAATGTCCTCTAACAATATCTTTTTACATGACCAATACGATACTGCTGTACATCAAGGCTCTGTTTTATGTCCTTTACTATTCAATCTGTTTATAAGTGACAGCTCTCTTCACATAACAAGCTTCTACTAGAAGACAACAAAACCCATCAGTCCCTGAAGACTAATCTATAAACAGAGTTTTTTGCTCTGTGAAGCTGGCTTTTCTCAAGTATACATCTAATGAATTATACTAAAACCAACATGATGCTACTATCAAGAGTAAAGAAACTCCCATCTGTACCTATATTACTTCTTAAAGACTTAAAATGGAAACACCATTCTAAATCTAACAGAGCAGACATACCTTGCTCCTTAACTTCACTAAATATGCAGATAATGTTACCTCCAAGGTTCTTGCTGCCACCTCCTCACCCCAGTCTCACATAAAGCAATAGTCAAAAATGTTATAATACCCAATTTTAATATGGTTTCCCCCTGCTGAGCTTGACGATAGCCTATAGTTCTCAGAAACTTTAAACCACATAATTAAACATAATTAGACTCATTCTCTTAGCAACCCAAAATTCCCATCATTGTGATGTACTAAGGACCTTCCACTAGTTCTCAATAACTGGCAGGTCCACTTTATTGCTTGGAGCCTTCATATTCAAAATCTTACACCTAGGATATTGCCCTCCTGTCAAAAGAAAATATCTTATAGAGCAGTTCTAAGGAGTAGTTAAGACAATATTCTCACTCTTTAGAGGCCAAGATTCAAGCAAGCAAGAGAAGAAAAACCCTTTTATTTATTTTTTAGAATTAGACCTACTCTGCTTAGAACAGCTTTCCACAGAAGGTAAAAACAATCATATCTTAGGTTTAAAAAAGTCTCTGAAAGAATTTTTTCATAAAGATCTCAAGTGCACGTGAGTTTGTGATACCTGCTAGTGCTATTATTACCAAATCGCATTCATCTAAATGATTTAAACATTGCAAATGACTAAAAACGTGACATGCTAACGGAAAAATATGAACTTGTAAAAACTATATATTTGCCTCCTTGTTCATATTGGATGAATAGAGTCTATATTATAACAACAAATGATCAAATGATCGAACGTTGTTATATCGAACTCAAAAGTGTGAATTCACAACACATCGAACTACCCAGAACAGTGATTTTTTTTCCCAGGGAAAAAAATCGCTGTTCCCAAAAAACAAAAAAACAAAACACATTCAAAGATTACATAAAGTGGGGGGCTTCACCCCTCACACCCCCCGACATGAGGGGCTGTGTCCCCATACCCCCCTACTTAAATATACCAACTCCGGGATCGTACTATAGTGCCGAAAATGGCATAATGACGGAAGCGGCCAAGCGACTTCTTTCCCAGGGAAAGAATTTGCTTATATGCCGCTTCATCATTTTGCGTTTTCGACATTTGAAGTTCAACCTAGAAGCATTCGATAAAATGCATCTTCGGTCTTCTGATAGGAACCCGGACGAATACTGTTTTCATGATTATTTGCACTGTATGTTTTTTGCAAACTCTGTACACTATTGTACTGCATTCCTGTTATTGTACCTGATGTCCTTTTTAATTATCTACCCATGTTGTGACTGAAAAGGGTCACTTGACCCGTTCACTTATTCAGTAAACAAACTCTAAATAAATAAATAATTGGTGTGGTGATGCTGTTTAGGCATTCATTTGTGCTGGTCACTGTGATGCCTTCATCAGGTTATGGAACAATGGCTGTTGGTTTTAGTGCAGTGCTGCCTTGCTGCTACACCACCTCCAGACAGCATAAGTGACGCTATGTATCTTAGAGCAGGTGCTTTTATTGTGGCTACTCCTGACAGTTAAACTTCCATGGGAATATCCATCCTTAACCACACATGGAATTCATGTATGTGTTTACCAACCCTGCAGCCAATGTCCCGCAGTACCCTAGCTGCACTGACATGCACTCCAACGTTTTCCATCAAAGCTTTGCATGTCATGATAGAACATCAGCATCACCTTTGTTCTACCACCATCTACAGCATTCACATATGGATGTATCGGATGTAGAGATGTATCACCATCACCAATGTTCTACCACTACCTGCAGCAGTCTTACTTGAATATGTCTGATGTACAGATGCTACAATCTAACCTAGAGTGCATGCCAGTGGTAAACATATGACATCATCAGTGTCATCCATTTCTGATTCTTTACAACTCAAGTAGCCCAAACTTAGAAGACTTGCTTCAGTTATGTTACCCCCATCTGCCCTGTGATGTTCAACCATCTTTCTAGACATACAGCTAACAAAGGTTGACAATAATATTGCCATACAGTGTGCTGGACATGGGTCCACATTAGATCAAGCCAAAGTAGCACTGGACACCTCTTACTGCCCCTCAGTGGTATAATACACATCATAGCTCTCCAATAAGTGGCCTGGTTCCTGTGCAGATGCATACATGCAGATGCTGCCATGTACAGTCAGTCATAATAGCACTATGACTAGCATTATTAGCAGTACAGGTAGTGAAACAAAGACCCCCAGAGGTGCCAGGTCCTGCCTCACCTTCATCCTGTGAGACATAAGTACCTTGAGGCTTTGTCTACAATGGCAATACAGCTCTGCTTGACATTCCCACATCTGAAAGATCACATGCACACGAAGGAAAAGTAAAATGTCAGATCATTCAGCTAAGACAAGAATAACGTTTATGGAGGTATGGCCAAGTGAAGAAATGCCAAGAGGGAGATACACTATTAACCAGATGTGAAGGCATGCAGGAGAAAGAAGACAAGAGAGGAGGAAGGAGAAGCACTCCAAGGACAAACATGGCTGGGCTCAATGTGAATATCACACTTGTGATTTCCAACAATATAAATGGCATAGCTGAGGCATAAAAGAAAATGAAGTAATGATAAGCTATAGAGGTTCTTTAGCTCAGAGCAGTTTCAGGACTCAGTATATTCCTAAAAATGACATTTAAATATTCAACATATTATCAGAAATTTGTAAGAATTGCAAAAGTGTTAAATGTGAGATTGGACTGCAGTTATTACAGTTAATGCTAGACGTTGTCGTGCTTTGATGCATGCAGATCATTAGCAATGGTAGCATGCAATTGTACAGATGTCTGTTTTGCTGTTGTGCTGATTTTTGTTGTTTTGACTGACATATTCTGCAAACACTGCATTTTTAAACTGTTTTTGTTAGTCGATGTAATGTACTGTTAAACTATTCTGGTATTTGGTTTGTTGGATTGTTGTACCACCGCAGGTCTATCTGTTTTATGTGTGAGCAGTGAGCATGCTATGCTGTGCTGGCACAGGGCAGGCTTTCAGATTAGGTGGCCTTTGTCCTATCTGTGCTGTTGTATGATCATGGAATTAGACTATTTAAGTAAAGGAGTTGGGGCAAAGTTTCTCATGTTGATGGAGGGAGCAAGGGACCTTGCTTTCTAAAAAAAAACATTTGTTTCAAAATATGGTTTCTTATACGTAGTTGTGATGAAACAGAATTGCTACATTGAAAAACAGTTTTGTTGACTTATTTTCATTGCATTGACAGCTGATGTTAATGATATTGAGCTAACAACACAAATCTTAAACATCACTATTTATTTTCTTATGATGAAGCAGTTCTTTCTCAGAGTTTAGAAGGGTCCTGCTGTGCAAACATCTATGGAAAGGAGAACACAGAATATCTGAAGGCAATGAATGCAAAGCAGAGATTAGTCTTTATGGCAGCTTTTAAACTTATTCATTAAGCAAAGATAATCCTAAGGCTTCAGTGGCATATGAGGTGTAGAAATACTTAAACATAGGTGGAGGTGGCCTAGAGTAACCTGCCATGACTCTGCCAGGAGAATATTTTATGAATGGTATTTAAGGGTCCTAGTTTGGTGAGCTTATAAACATTTTATATGGGTAGAGAGGTGGGCAACACTATACATGAACTCTAGAAGACCAGGTATTTGAGAAAGCAGGCATGAATAGGATGAGAAGTGGTGACGGAGTTCTTGGTGTGGGCAGCAGGGATGTGGCAGGATTGCAGGAGGTTTAACTTCACATTCAGGCATTAATCAAATAGAGTGCATATAATTATATGTTATTTTACTATTGCCAATGAAAAGGATTGTGGGTGTAAAGAAATCTCAGTCTAATCATACCACCTGGTCAACAAACAAATAAATAATAAACAATGAAATAAAATAAACAAGTAGGTATTGCATCTTTCCTGTTAGCTCTTTTTCACTGCTATATCTTTTTTCTAGCACCTATTGGTCACAGGCAGACAACTTAAGTAAGAATGATTTTATTTTATTGATTTATTTATTAACACTTTGGTTGGCCAGGTTAGTCCCACTATGCAACGGCCTATATTTGGGGAAACTAGAAGTAGTATTCATACTTACTAGGGGAAATATGACCAGGCCACTGGGGAGATTCCTCTACTCTTTTTGAGAAGTGCCACAGGATCTTTTCTATCCACATGAGCCACCACCAACTCAGGCAAATGGGACCTCAGTTTATCATCTCATCTTAAGGATGGCACACTCAGGAGTGTAGCCCTCCCCCTTATGCTGCAGTGTCAGTACTGGAGTAAATGATTCCATCTGCCTGGTGTGGAGTAGAACCACAGTCGTCTGCACCAAAGATGAGTGTGCTACCTCTTCAGCTACTGAGACAGTTAAAAGGAAGGCATGAGTACTCTGGAACTAGAATAATCTTTTTCTGTGGGCCTGGATATGTCCAGTTTTACTGCTGATTTTACTTTCCAGGAGATTTAATTTAGGTGCTTTCAATGTCAAAGAGTTAGGAAGGAGAGGAGGAGGTATAACTGTGTAACTCAGGATGGTGGACAGAAAGGTAGAATACAACACAAGCAGTGGGAGAAGGCACATTCTACATGAGGAGAAATCAAGACAACATACAGGAGAATATGAGATTCATAACTTTTAATGTGAAGAGATTTCAAAGCTGATCAAAAAGAAGAAAATATTTATACAGTTGGCAAGAAAGGGGGGCATATAAGGTTATGTCAAAAGCCAAAACTGAAGGCCAGAGAAACAATTAAGTGATGTTCAAAAAAAAAAAAAACATTCTGGAAGTGATGACAGATCAAGTTGAGGAGGGAGGGATATTTCAGGTTGTGCTACTAACTCAGGCATGTGGAATAATTGAAGTGGGGAAAACTGAGAGAAGATTTTGAGATACATTGCTGGCAGATGATGTGAAAAGATGTTACAAGGGGTCATCCAGTTGTATGATGCATTTGATGGAGACTCAGATATGGAGTGTAACTTATAGAAAACTACAATGGTCTCACTATGGGGAAGAGAAAGGGAAGGAAGGAATTAGGCATGAAGGAAATAACTCAGGAAGCAGGAGGTGCCACATTTAGTGCTGTAGAGGGATGAAGCCCTGACTATAGTCCAAATGGCCTAAGTTTGATTAGTTGAATAGAGGTATTTTTGAGGGGATGAAGGGCATGCTTTATCTGGGAAAGAGGGTGGACTGGGACTTAATCAGTGCCACAATCTCCCTGCAGTTTGGCATAATGATAGCCCAGGGGCAACCATTCAGTCACCGTACCACAAACATGGTAGCCTCATTTTAGGTTTACAGGTGCAAGCACCTGCAAGAGGAAGGTGTTGTGGCTTCTGTGGTGAAACAAGTCACTCATCCACCCTTCAAGAGGGGGCTAATAGGGTCTATATCATTTGGTTTCATTGTCAAGATGCAGTTGGGGGTACAGAGCACCATTATGGGTGCCTGAACAATATCTCCTCCAAACAGCTCTCACCCCTGTGTTAGGGGTACTAAGATTGACAATACAGATCTTGCATTTGCAGCAGTGAGACACGCAGTTACCATAGCACAAACAATGCACTTTGCAGGTATTAGTGAGTAATACATGTTAGTAGATTAAGCTTCAGTGTAGAGAAAATTGAGTATTATAGAACTAGAGGAGTTAAGAGTAAGAAAACAGGAGGAACGCTGAGGTTGTGGAGGCTGCTGGGGGGGGGTCTCTCAGAAGTTTTTTGCATTATATTAGAGTACCCACAGCATCCTCAGTGTTTTTTTATATGTTTACAGTGATTTGTCTCATATTATGTCTTTAAGTGTCTTATTAGTGGTAATATGTACAGTCTGATCATTCCTGTCATTCCTGTAATTCTCTGTTGTAAAAAGTCTTTCAAAGGGGATCCAGTATCTGTCTGCCTGGGATGACATGGTCGACAGACCACGATGCTTTGCCAGAGATGGCCTGCACCTGTCACCCCTGGGATTCCGGATACTGGCTAAGGGTCTTGCTGCCCCTATAGTGCCTTTTTAGGCAAGGTTCAAATGACAAATTCACAACTGTAACAGGAACAGGCAAGCAAAAACTGAGGGTAATGCTACTCAATACTAGAAGTCTAAATCTCAAAATGCACTCACTCGAGGCACTCCTTAAAGTGGAGAACATCGATATCTGTGCAGTGACTGAGATTTGGTTCAAGGCTCTAGAGAGCACCCCTGCATTAACAGGCTATAACTCATACCACACTTTTCGGCCATTTAACCTGGACCAGAACACCAAAGGCAAAGGTGTGTCCATATTCATTAAGGATATCCGCACCTCCCGGCTAATTGCACAGCATAATGCATCCGAGGTTATCCAAGTGCAACTAACTCTGGGCAAAACTGCAATCCAAATTGTAGTTTGCTAGAGATCCCCCACCATGCCCCAGGATTCCCACTCCTCTTTTCTTGATAAACTGAAAAATATTAGAGTTCAACCAAACACCTTAATAATGGGCGATTTCAATAATTCATAAATTTTAATGCCCTGGATCAACTTATCCACACCCCCACCAGGGACAACAATATCCTAGACCTAGTCATTACCAACATGACTGACCGGTGTTCCATACCTGAAGTCAACTCCTCGTTGGTCAGATCTGACCATAAGCTAATCACCCCAGATATCCACATTCCGCCCCCACCCACCATTAAGGAAACCACAGTAAAAAATTTCTCCAAAGCCAACTTCATACTTCTTAAGAAATAAGTGGCGAACTTCATGACATCCATGCAGATGGACAATGCAGTTATGACTGCTGAATCCTACACAAATGCACTCTATAAGTACTTACACGAGTGCATGGATTGTGCTATCCCAAACACAACCAAGATGCTATCCTCCAAAAAAAAGGAAGCCAATCTGGTGGTTCCCTGCCATAAACAAACTCTACAACAGAAGGAAGAAACTGTTGCAAAAGAGAGTAAAATCCCATGGGTGGAGGAGCTCCCTGATCAGCCTCAGTAAGAAGCTGCAATCCCTTATAAGATCATCCAAAGCTAGCTATGAAAAAAAAAATTGCCACTGATTCCAAGGGCAACCACAAAGCATTCTATAGTTATGTCAAGAATCTCAGTGGCAATACCCAGATCTGCTCTGAGTTACAGCACAATGGCATGAAAATTACAGAACCAAGTGATATTGCCAACATCCTGGCAGATAGGTTCAGTGCAAACTTTAGCCCCCTCTCACCCCCTAAAGGGCCCATATCTATACAGGAAGAATGCAGAGTCCCTATAATCACATCTATGCAGGTAAAAGCTGCACTCTCTAAAACCAAAAACACAGCATCCATGTGACCGGACAACATTACATGCTGCATTTTACATGAACTTCAGAATGAACTGGCTCCCCACGTAAGCACCATGTTCAATCATAGTCTCACATCAGGCTTTGTGCCCACTGCATGGTGCACAGTAACAGTTATCCCACTCCACAAAGGGGGGAGCCACCACCAATCCTGGGAACTATCACCCTATTAGCCTAATGATCCTGGTCTGCAAGGCCATGGAACGTATCATCATGGAACTCATAAACAAAGACATTGGTAACCTCCAAACTCTGGACCCAACACAGTTCGGGTTGGTGAAAGGCAGATCATGCCTTCTGAACCTGATTGACTTCTTTGAGACAGTGACCAAAGCCATAGATGAGGGTAAGGTTGTTCGCACAGCCTATCTTGACCCCGCCAAGGCTTTCAACACCATCCCCCCATTCTGTTATTATAGCTAAACTCACTAAACTAGGTATAAATCCCTACATCACAAGATGGGTTGCCAACTGGCTCACTGACAGAACCCACACTGTAAAAGTTGCAGACTCCAAATCTGACTTCAAACCAGTGACAAGTGGAGTACCACAGGGTTCAGTTGTGGGACCTCTCCTGTTTGGTATCTACTTCTCTGAAGTACAGGCTAACACAGAAGGCCTCTGGCTAGCGAAGTTTGCAGATGACTGCAAACTGGGAGCCAGAGTCGAGTCCCCAAATGATGTGGACATCCTACAGAAGGGCCTCACTGAAACAGATACCTAGTGTCAGAGGCATGGCCTCAAGCTCAGTACCAAAAAGTGCATAGTCATCCACTTTGGTAAAAACTCTGTACCCATGAACTACCACATAAACGGTAGTCTGCTTAACGCCGAATGTGTGATAAGAGACCTTGGGACCCAGGTGGTCCATAGTCTTTCCTTTGATAATCACATTGCCACAGTAGTCAGGAAATCCTTCTATGTAGCCCTTGGGCCAATAGCCTAGTACCTACCTATGAACCTATAAAACAAACATTGTAAGCAGTGGATATTTTCTGGGCTTGTACCTATTCTGGTTGTAGTTCTCTGAACTGGCAACAAGAGTGAACAAATACTGTAGCTTCAGCGCATTACTTTACATTCTTTTATTTGGATTTGTTCCTCTTTTTTGTTTCTAATTGTTTTTTTTTTTTGGGGAGTTTTGTGTATAAATTCTTCTTGCCTGTCATGTTCCCTACTGAGACCTTGCAAGCTGGAAGTATAAAAGAACCCTTGACACATGATGCAAAGACACTAAGCCATGCCTAAGCATCACAGTATGACCAGTCTGCCCAGTGGGAACTGGAGAACTAAGACATCAGACTGCTTGTTGTCTTGGTAGGTTTTTAATCTACAGCTTGATATTAAAGTTGTATTTTTCAGTTAATTTCTAGTTTACTACTCTATTATTTGATATTTTAAATGTTGTCACATTTTATTGAATTGCATCACTGCAATTGTCTGCTTTTAATGAGCTAACCAAGTTGTCGATGCACCAAACACGAGCTGCATTTTAAAACTGTATTCTAGTACTATTTACTTTGTTTGCAAGTCCATTTTCAATTAAAAAAAAAAATACCCAAATTGAGTTACAGCTGACAAACTGTTAAGTGCTGTCTCATTGCAGATTAGTGTAGTTAATATCATTCTTTTTAGCTGACATTTTCTTTCTCTTTGTACAGCTTTTTGTCCAGAAAAAAGGGTAAAAGAACAGGAAAGTTTTTATAAATAGTTACTGCACAAGTGCTTAATTCTTTTTCGGTATTGTTTGATTCAGGACATGCCTGAACAGTTAGTTAAACATAACACCATTATTAGATAATGTGGTACTCTTCAATTGCATTAAATACTGTATGTTCATTAACTGCAAAAATAGGTTTGAGAATGTAGCAATTACACTGTGCCAGTATTGTAGTTATTTGAAAGATCTGGAACACCAAACTGAGGCACTCAGGAATGAGAGGAGAGGAGGCTGAGAATACGTTGAACACTCTGGATCAAATAAAAGACTTAACTGCTATAAGACATGCAATTTCAACTAATAGAACATTGATGTAGAGCAAAAAACATTCAAATGATAGCCACAATGATTCAGGTCTGATTGTTCCCAGTGGTAATGGAATACAATTTAGGTCTAATGCAAATAATGAAAAGTTAATAACCATTCAACAGTCTAGTTCTTCATGCCAGATGGAATTATTAACAGTGACAATCAATGACAATATAGGTCCAACAGCATACTAAATGGCAGACACAGCAATGGTCATTGACCAAAGTGCTGCAGTTACTGAATCTAGTAGTAAACCTTCTTCTACTTTACAACTTATAGTGCCATTTGTTCAATGTGTAGTTTCTTCTTCGTACAGAAAGTGTACAAAAGAGTGCATGTTTACCTGATTTCACTTATATGGTGCAACAAAAATAAATCAAAGCACAGTGTACTAGGTGCAGAATATGACCTTTAGGTATTAATCTCAGGTTTTAGTCAATATCAGGCAATGAAAGTTCAAGAAAAGTTGGGAATTTTGGTTCTAGGACATTTACAAGCTTAATGGATAAAGTGTATACCTAATAAACACAAGGCACAGGATTTGATTCTCACCTTTTGAAGTATGGCTAGGTTTAAAACGCCCCCCTTTGGTTGTTAGTTTAGTAATCATCTATAAAACTATGAACCTATTAAAACATTTATTTAAGAGTTTAGTTCATCCAGTTCTGGAATATTCCATCCACATTCTATGTATATATTCCCCTAAAGTCAACATGCTTGAACTTGTTGAAAGAAAATGTACACAGAGAATCCCATCATGTGAAAATCTTTATTACAATCACATTTCTGAAAAGTACATTTTTGCAGCATCAAGAGGCAAACTTGTTTAATTAATGCTTATCATCTCCCCCCTTTTTTTCCATTTCTGCATGGTGTTGGGGTGTTGCATCAACTTAGCCATTAGATGAGGGGTTGCTTTTGCAGAATGCTCCAAGTTTTGTCTCATATTATTGATCTGCTCCTTATAAAATATACAATTTTCTGGCAAGTCACTGTGTTAATCTGCAGATTTATGGCATTAAATAATGTTATACACTGGTGTTTCAGACTTCATATCTTTCATGAAAATGCATGCTAAGAGAACTCTGTTATTTTAGCAACTTTCTAAGTTTATAAGAGACTCTGTTTGATGGGGGGGGGGGGATTGCGAGGAATGGCATTTGCAGAGGGAGATGGTGGAGGACTCTGCTATGGTGGTTTTGGTGGTTCAGTGTTGGGGTGGTTGGCTGAGCTATCATCTTGGTTGGGATATTTTCGAGGGCTCCAAGGCACCTGAGAATAACAATGGCTCCACACATGGGTGTGCCATTTGGGCATACCCCTCGACTATCCTTGGAACTGTTACACCTGACCTCATGTTGCCGAGCAGGTAGTGCATCAGGTATGCATACCTGGTTTGAATTTTAAGATTGGGGGGGAAGTGGCATTGTGTAATAGGTAGGCAGTATGTTGACTGCCATATAGTTATATTTAATACGTCATTTGTTTGTAAATGGGAAAAGGTTGATTTAATTTAACATTCAGTTGCTACGTGCATGGTTGGGCTATAAAAGTGTGTACATCAGAGAGTAGTCCATTGCTGGAGTGATGTCATTTGTGTAAAATGCAGGGTATATTGTCTGATGATTTTTGTTTGTGATTTTGCAGGTTTACAAGGGAACAACTGCTAAGCTTGGTTCGGTCCTGGGGGACGGGTAGTGTGGTATGCATGGAGTTGGGGAAATCATGTCTGACTTTTGTCATGGGCAACTGTGCCATGACACCTTTTTGGACGTGTTTGGTGTTGTATTTGCATGGGGGTTTTCATTCTGAGACTTGTGGGTGGTTGCTGTGTTTGATATGTTTTTATGTGTTTTACAGTCTGACATAGACATGGTGTGGCATTTCTCATATCTCTCAACTGTCCAGATTTTTGCAGAAAGTCCAGGTTTTGGCTGATAATTTTGGTCTGTTCATCATAAAATTTGTGGTTTCAGAAAAATCAATGGGATGACCTGAGGATTGCCATCAATAAGTAATGACATGCATTTCAGTTTTAGACTTTAAGTCCTTCAGAATGTTAAGACAAATTCTTTTACTCTGCTGTTGTAAGGGGAGTGGCTTCTCAACATACCTCTTAACTGTTCAGATTTTCACAGAATGTTCAGACTTTTGCCTCATCCCAAAGACATGCTGCAGGTGGATTGTTCAGACTTTTGCCTCATAATTTTGGTCAGTTTTTCATACAATTGTGTTTTTCTGGCAATTAGTGGCAAACCTATTAAAGATTGAAGTTAAGGAAGAAGGACAGTCTTTTCAGTTTTGGACTTCATACTCTTCAGACAATTCATGCTAATGCAAAACCGGTTATTCTGTAAACCTTCTAAGTTTATAACAGCAATATTTAAAATTGTTCTAATTTTTGGGCCGTTGTACCACTTTTATTTCTCCTATTGTTCTACTGACTGGCTCAGCCTACATGAGCTATATTTAGGGATTGTCATGGTGTTTACCTCGTACCATCATTTCTGGTTTTGGCGGAGGGGTTGCTGTGGGAGGTCGAGAAGTGTGGTGGGCATGTGGTGCCATTTGTATGCTTTACTGTTGAGGTAATGTGTGTATAACAGAATGGCTAAACATAGGGACTACTTTTCTGTGGTACCGTAAAGGAAAGTTATAGGGACTACATTTCTGTGGTGATATAAGGCAAAGTTATCAATGTTATTAAACACGGGTGACTGAATGCGCTTCAGGGGATCTGGATGATTGTTTTTTGTTTTCAGACTCCAGTTCTTAAGCACCACAGATGAAGTAAGAAGTTAAAGGGCATGCTGATCACATTTAGGGAGGTGAATAGATTGTTTGTTCATTGATTCAAATTATGGGCCAGATTCAGTAGCAGTGGAGTCTGGATGCCCTCACTACAGCCACATGAGTAGCATGGTGTGGTTTATCATGTGCTATGTGACTGGGGGTGGGGGGGGGGGTTCTGGTTTCGAGTTTTATTGGATGGCCTGCTCATTTGGGTTGAGAGGTTTGCCTGGTCCAAATAAAACTGCTTTGTCATACCTTTCAACTGTACAGATATTCATAGAATGTCCAGATGTGGCTTCATGTTTTTCATAGAGTTGTGGTTTGCCGCGGTGGTGCAGCAGTTAGCATTGCCGCCTCACAGCAAGAGGTTCTCTGGTTCAGTTCTTGGCTGGGGTGCCTTCTGTGCAGAGTCTGCTTGTCCTCCCTTTGGTTGTGTGGGTTTCCTCTTGGTGCTCTCATTTCCTCCTACACCCAAAGACATGCTGTAGGTGGACTGGACACTCTCAATTGGCCCTAGGTGTGAGTGTGTGCATGTGTGTGTGCCTTCTGTGGAAGGTTGGGTGCCGGGATGGCAACTCTGCACAGTAAAACTCCACTGCCAATCGTTCTGCAGACCGTTGTTCCACTGTGGTGACCCCTAACCAGAATAAGCCAAAAGGAGATAATGATGATAGAATTGTGGTTTGACAATTAGTGACAAAGCATTAAAGACTGAAATTAGAAATAATGACAGACATTTGAGTTTTTCACTTTATACCATTCAGAGGATACCTCGGCCCCTCTTTTATTTATGGCTTGTAAACACTTATTGCTCCAAGAGGTTGAGAAGTATGGGCTTGGTCCACATTACCTGGGCTAAGAGGTGTGTGTGTATGTGTGTGCTGTTTTTTTTTTTTCGAGCTTTTACTTGTGTCATTGCTTGCAAGCTAAGGGGGAACAAATGAGCAGAATATAGTACACATACTAATGGCATATTATGGCATATTAACAGCTTCAACTGGGACGGTTAAGCAGGTTATTAAAAAAAAAAAAAGAAGAAGAGAAAGAGTAGAAGGGGAGCCCTGCCCTAAGTCATAATTACATTGGTAAGAGTGATGGGGGAATATGGCGCTGGGTCCCCTTGATAGCACTCAATGTTAAGATATTTTAGTTTGTGGCAGTGAATTTGCAGTTTCTTTTCTTTTACAGATCAATGAGGGATGAGCGCACAGTAGACATTGTCCAAATAGCCGGAGTGATGGGCAATGAGGTCGGAAAAGCAGGTGCATTGTCTCATCCATCAGTGACCTGAGGGTGATGAATAATGCTTGGCTGGAGTGATACATAAGGAGGGCACAGGTTGGATCTTGGTCGATAGCCAGAATGAAGGAGGTCCAAATGGTGATGGAGTGTGTTACTATGGATGTCCAGTTGCCAGGGTGGTGTATATTGTGGCCACAAAGGACAGTGTTCAGAATGAGCAGTGGCTAGAGGCGTGAAGGGAGCAGAGTTGTAAGGTAATGGATTCTGCTGAGGAGGATGTGCGGGTGGCTGGAGTGGAGCACAGTGAGGTCACAGGTAATGTAGAGGTAGGTTGGGGTAGAATAAAAACACCAGGGATTGCTTAAGGGGTGTGTGGGGTTCCTACAGGGGGAGTGGAGTCACAACAATTGTAGGAGCATAGGAGGTTAGTAGAATAACAAATATAGGACTCCTACAAGCCAGCCAAGTCACATTTCACGTTTGGATGGGTGGAACCCATTCTGGTGCTATTATAGTTACCCATCCAGTTTATTGGGTTCATAAAGGGCCAATGACATGTTCTGTTTGACAGGACTCTGGAGTCTGATTCCTAAGGGTGCGATATTACTTAGGTAATTTTGTAGGTAGGGTTTTAGGAAACATTTTAGGCATGTGAGTGTTCTGGGGATATTTTGGGAAGGTGGTGCTTTGGCTATGTGGGAGCTAGAAGGTTTAAGCAAGGTAGAAGGCATAAGCAAGGCATGTTTTTGGACTTCTCCAGAAGAAGGTTATGTTTTAATTCCTTACTAGCTGCATAGGTTACATGGGGGAGGTAAGGTTAGTTCTAAGTGCTGCGGCTAAGGCTTCTAGCCAGGATTGTCATTAAGAAGTGAATTTTGGGTGGTGTGTGTGTTTTTTTTTTTTTTTATGCAGGGGTTTTATGTGCTGACTGCTTTGAATCCCTTAATCAGGGCATAGTATTGTGGCACTGTTAGTTTTCAGGTACGATCTGTTGTTGGAGTACTTTCTTGCTACGCATCATAGGTTAGTTTTCAGTAACTAGTTTATGGGGGACTCAGGTAAAGGAGCATACTTCTACAATACAGTTTTCACAGAATGTCCAGATTTTGACCTTTTATTTTGGGTCATTTTGGGAGCATTGTCAGGGCCATTGGTTTACTGAGGGAGAATTAAAAAAAATGTATTTTGGTCATTTTTTATATTTGTGGGGAGGCTAAATGGGGGCTGCAGTTAGGTTGGGCAGCAGCTATTAGGTTTGCTTGGTAGCAGGTGGCATTTGGCATCTTATGGTCTTTATAACACATTACAAGGTTTTGATGTGGGAATAATTCTGGAGTTACAGTTGGAAGATTAACAGAGGACTGGTGATTTAAAAGGCATTATTTCATGGTAAGGCTATAGTGTGGTTTATTGTGCTTATTTTGGCTTTGGGGAGGGCTCATTAGTTAAGTCAGCTTTTGACAACAGGTTGCTTTGGTGGATTTTGTTAGGTCACTGGGATGTTGATGACAGGAATCCAGTTGGTTCGGAAGGTATGGCGTACACCAGAGGACTTTGGTTTGACCTTTACTTATCGTTAGGTTTGTTTTGGAGGTTTTGTTGGAATTTTTGGAATGAAAGAGGGAGAACAGCCTGGTCAAGCTGGTGGGCAGAGGCTTGTCCCTCTTCTGTTCCTCCTCTGGTGTTGGAGGCTCATCTCAATGAGTTGGGAAATGCAAGTGAGTGGTTGGGTGCTGCTTGCCAAGTATAAGCCAGTGGAGGTAAGGAGGCTGCTGATTTTGTTGGATGGTTATTCCAATGAGTTGGGAAAATTCCAGTGAGTGGCTGGATGCTGCTTGATAAGTAAGTGAGTGGAGGAAAGAATGCTGGTTACTTGGTCAGGGCAAGCAGGGTCATGCTGCCCTAACTTAGCTGTTATATGGATGTTGGGAAATTCAAGCAAGTGGTTGGATTCTGGTTGATAAGTAAAAGTAAGCAAGCGGAGGTAAGGCTGCTGCTTACTTGGTCAAGGTGAGCGGGGTCACGCTGTTCTAAGTGAACTGTTATATGCTTGTTTATGCTGTGATTAACAAGGCAAATTATTAGTTTGTCAATGAAGTTATGTTTATAGAATTTTAATAAAGGTCATCAAATGTCATTTGGTGTGATGTGTGTTTAATAAAGGGGATCTGGACAACTGAGTATGTCCTAAAAGGCATCAGTATAACACCAAGTAGGTTTTGTTCTTTCATACTTTTATGGCTGTGTAAGGTTTACCTTCATTTCTCACCCAAAACCTTTTGGGGTCACTTCAACATAATAGCAAGGTAGTCATCTCCTACTCCAAATTTCACTTAAAACTTTAAAAATTCCTAATGAAAGAAGCTTCCTGCAATTGTTTTAAGAATAAAAAAATACATAAGTAATGATTCTGTTCTCATCCAAATTTGTTTGTTTGTGTCTTTCGGCTTTTCCCGGTTAGGGGTCGCCACAGCGGAATTCCGGTCCGCTAATGATTGGTAGTAGATTTTTACGTGTTGGCTTGCCGGGCCTAACGCACAACCTTCAACGAAGGAATGCCCATTCACACATGTTGCCACACAGAAGACGCTCTAACTGAGAATTGAACGGGCAACGTCTAACAGTGAGGTGACAACGCTACCGCAGCACCACCACCGCAAAACAGGCAACGTCTAACTGTGAGGTGACAATGCTACCGCAGCACCACCACCGCATCTGTTCTACCAATTTCCAGGATTAGTTAGCTGTTGTAGTCTTGGAACCCCATCCTTACCTCACTTTTATCATCCTCTGCTTTGCTCCCGCTATTCTTGCTAAAGAGCGTGATGCTATATTATGAACTTTAACATATTTTACTTTCCATTGTACTGTTATGCAACAATCTGGCATATGTTTTGTAAATTCTTTGCTTTATAAATCTTTCAAATGTGATCTGAGATTAATGCTCTAGCCTAGTTAGCAAACAAAATAAATGGAAATATTTGCAAAAGACAATTTCAGCAAGTGCCAACACATTGAAGCCGTGTCACTGAAAATCACTTCAGTGATCCTGAAGCAAAGGCCTTTTTGCAGAAGGTAAGGTCAAGGACACCCTCCATTCTCCCTAAACTAATATATCATAACTCTATGGTTTCACAACACTTGGGAGAAGAACAAAGTCAAAAAGTAATGTAAGTGTATTTCTGCTGTATTGGTTCATGGTATTGGGGCTTGCACTAGTAGTAGTACTTGTACACCTCTCATATTCCCCCAAAAAATAAACAGCTAGATAAACACTACTCTGGTGACAGCTAGGTGGATCTGAGAAAATGGTTCTGATCTTTGAGGCATAAGCTGACGGAACACTTCTTGGAGTCTGCAATTGCTCAGATGTTTAGGAAGGGAATTTGTTTTGGGATGGTATCAGGAGCTTCACCGGCAGAAAGGAAAGTGATGAACCATCTCAGATCTTAAAGGAAGGTATGGCTTAATCACTGACTGAGTCAGGAAACACAGTGGATATGGATGGTGAATAATCTGAGGGAAGTAATGGAAAGAAATGTTTAAAAGAATAGGATGGGCATTCACCAAAGTGAAGATGGAGCAACAGTAATAAAGCATTAATCAAAGACAGACAGTTTAAAATGGGAAGTTTAGCAAAGGTAAAAAAGCAAGCGAAATATTTATCATGATATCTTCCACACTTAAAGGAATAAGTATATTTCTGGGTTGAAAATTAGATAGGAACAGGTGAGGGCCATAGCATGGATGGAGGGAGAATGGCTAGAGGCCATTAAGCTATGCCAGAGAAAAAGATAACTAGATCCCTTATCAGAGCCACAAAGCAGAGCCCGCCTCCCCTTACAGATAGCATCTCAAACCAAGCAGACTTTTCACATACAAAAACAATGAGAATGATATGTCGTAGAGGCACGGTATTGAAGGGCTGGGCTGATTCAGAATTTCTGGCATTATGTATGTGAAAAACTAAGTGTGAGGTAAAAGGAACAACAGTATATTGCAGAATTTGTAATTTTATCCAAAATAGCTGGAAGTAATATTCCGTTAGCTGCAGGGTAGGTCTTAGAAAGAAGAAAAATATTGGCAAAGGCAGACTGGGTCAAATTCTTCATAGTTCATCAATAAAATTGCTAATGTGCATCCAAGCCTATACATCAGAGGTGAATTATTACCATTTTAGGAAACATGGTCCAAAATGATGAGGCAGAAATTAAGAAGATGGGAAGAAAGATCAAAATGGGTGAATGGTGTAATAAAAGTGGAAGGAACAGTGAAAAAAGAAGGAAAGGATGAAAAAGACGGTAAAGGAAGGAAGATACATGAACTAAAAGCATGATAAAGAGTGGGCAACAGGTCTCAAAATAGTGGGGCATGATAACTTGTATACATCTAGTTTAATACCCTAATGCATGTAGATCTGATGCATGATATGATTACTGACTGCATAGTCAGTATGTTTGTATGTGAACTGCCTTTTATTTAAATCTTTGAAGCATAGCAAAATACATTCTTGTGCATTCCAGTCCCATATCAAATTTAGTCTTTGAGAATAGCAAAATCAGAAATGCAATCCTAATTTGACTGATGTACCTTAATCAAAATTCTAAACACTGCTTTTCTTTTCACAAACACCATATTTCACAAAACAAACTTATATTGATAAAACAAAAATCTACACCATAAAACATTCACTTAATAACCGAAGAATCTTCATTGCCTTTTTGTTAGTACAGACCATCATATATTACTTGTTTCTTACAGTCTGTTTGTTGCAAATAATTTCCAAATATTATAACTCTGAAACTCTAAACATCACACATCATTTTTTTGCATATAACAATTAAAGATTAATGAAATAAATGACAAATGTGCTATCATTAAAGAAGGAAAGAACATGTAATGCTGTAATATTTAGTCACACATTCCAATACAGCTTTTCCAGTACGCAGCGTATAGACAAGCTATGCTCACACTGCTGTTACATGACAAATCTCTTGTTGAGATCCCATCTCAGCCCCACCTTCCTGATTTTATAAACATCTTCTTCTACTCTGCATGCATAAAATAATGACATATCTTCTTATGACATCGATTCATCTAGCTTTGCTAAAATATGAATTTATAATCTGGACATGCACTGTGTTGCATAATAATAATAATAATATCCGTACATTCCTCAATATTAAAAGCCATAATTCCAGCTTCCTTTGTTACATGTTCCCTTGATAGAAAATCCCCTGCTAAGGACATTCCCTATCAATAATTGATTATATGAAGAGCACTTGCTGTAATTTTAACTGTCTCCTGTTCCATTATTTGCACATGACTGAAATATGTGCTAATAAAATTAGTGGTAAAACAATAAAATAAAGTGCTTTTGCGGGGGAGGGCATACTATCTGTCCTCCCTGGAACTCTGCTTCTGTATATATGTGGAGGAAATGAAAAGCCTCCTAATTCTCATCATTACGTACTCTTACTATGTTTCAGTTTTGGCAATGTACTGGACCACCCAAACAAAAATGAGAAAAAATGTACTGGACAACCAATGAAAAAGCACCAATCACTGTGCAGTTAACCAACTAGTTACAGACAGTTTAAAATAGATGTCTTCATAATTTTTAAAGTCCCCATTCAGAATCCTTTGTCAAATATCAGGTTAGAAACTTGTGGCATGGAGTGGGAAAAGTCTACCTTTTTTCACACATAAAAATGTCAAAACAGATTTGGACAGAGGGTTACCTGTCAAATACAAGGCATTGTATAAACCAAGCTGGTATATTGAGGGGCGGGTATTTGTAAACTAAAACTACACCTTAGTTTACAGATATTCACCAATTTAATCATAATAAATTAAAATGTTGAATTGAAATCTAGAAACATGAAACTTGAAAGCTAATAATTTTATCTTGTATGTTTCCCCTCAAAATAAGAATCTATTTATTCTTAGGGGAAGCAAAACAAAGCATTTATTCTAAAATACCCATTCACATGGTCATTGAGTCTAGCAGTCCAATACACTTGAATACACATTTTGCATCAAGGATCAGACTAGAGAGAAGTGTAAGTCCTCCTGCCCAACCACCACAGGAGGTGTTCTACAGGCAGACACAATCTAATAGCACAGCCATTCCCAAACAATACAGCGTTATGGCAAATATGGTCCACCATATGTTGTAAGTGGCTTCACTACAGCATAATCCCATTGGGGTTCCTTTCAATCATATTTGGCAACCCTAGCTTGTAATTAACCAGTAGGGATCATCACAAATAAGTGCTGCATTATCACTACTCAGGGGTGCCCTTGCTAAGTATATTAGGTAAGGCCATAGGTTCATAGGTTCCTAGGTAGGCACTAGGCTATCTGCCTGAGGGCATTTATAAGCCTAGCCAAAGTGTGTCGGCTTTCGCTGCCCCATTGATTAATTAACTGATCCTCTGTCAAGCAGAGCCAATGAAGTGATCCCAGGGGTGTATTTTCTGTTACCCATCCACTCATCAAGGTTTCTCTTGAAGAGTGTTAGTGAGAGGCCCTGCCTGATGCAATTTGGAATTTTGTTCCAAAGCATGGGGAGTCTCTGTGACAGGAATCTATCCCTCCAGCATGTTCTATTTATTGTTGTGGCGAGGTTTAGCTCACTAGAGCACATGGCTCGCAATGACTTGGATTTCTTTAGGTGGAGCATGTCCATCAATTCCGAGTTGGACATCGCTTTGTAAGTCAGGCAAAGAACATTTCTGAGTAAGTGATATGCCACTGAGTACAGCCGGAGTTTTTTCAGTCAGGCTGCATAGGACATATGTTTGAGACCAGTAATCCTCTTGGTGAGGTACTTTTGTGGTCTTTCCAGCTGTTAGAAGTGTCTTGTGAGGTACATCCCAAATGGGGCATTGTACTCTATGATGGGTCTAATGAGTGTCGAGTAGAGGGGCACTATAACCTCTTTATTTCTAGATGTCAACCCTTTAGTAATTAGATGGGCCACATAGAAGGATTTCCTAACTACTTTGGCAATATGATTGTAAAAGGAGAGATTACTATCTACCTGGGTTCCCAGATCTCTTATTGCCTCTTCTGTATTAAGGGGGCTGCCACCTATGTGCTAATTTGTGGGTGTTTTGTTTTTCCCAAACGGGATGACTGTACATTTTTTGGCATTTAGCTTGAGGCCATGACTTTGACACCAGGTGTCCATCTCAGTAAGCCTCTTTTGGAGGATGTCCGTGTCAGCCGGAGAGTCAATTATGGCTCCCAGTTTGCAGTCATCGGCAAACTTGGTTAACCATAGTCCTCCTGTGTTTGCCTGTACTTCTGAGAATTATATGCTGAACAGTAGGGGTCCCAGGATTTTAGAAGTTCAGTGGACATCATCCAAACTTTCATCAAGATAAGCTTCAGAGTAAGCTACTACTATAACTTCAGTTTTACCAAATTGAGAGCATTACAAAGAATTTGAAACTCCATAAATCTCCATTACACTACCAAAAATAGGAAAAGGAACCTCCCATACCTCTCAACTGTACAGATTTTCACAGAATGTCAAGATTATGGCCTCATATGTTTGGACTATTTTTCAAAAATGATGTTTTTCTGGCAAATTAGTGGTAAATCATTAAAGAATTAAGCTAAAAAATAATTACAGACATTTAAGTTTCAGACTTCATATCCTTCAGAAAAATTCATGCTAATGCAAAACCTGTTATTCTATCAACTCCGTAAGCTTGTAAGAGGAATATTTAAAAATTGTCCCTATTTTTGAGCCTTTGTCACACTTTTATTTATGGCTTTGTCCAGATTTCTTGCTCTAAGAGGTTAAGAGGTATGGACCCTCCCTTCGTCACATATAAAAAACACTAAACATAAAGTGCTAACATCACAAACATGGTGCCACTCAGTTGAATGGGCTTGAGTGAATACTACAAAACAGCTTGTGGCATTATGACATGGGATGTCAAAATGTGGAGAAATCATAGCATAGAAAATTTAACAATTAGTGTATAATAATCCTCTTCCCCTCGGTAAAAGATACTTTCATTACTTCTCACTCCAACACAGCATGGCTTCTGTCCAAAGCATAGTACAACCACAGCTCTTCTATCATTTCTCAACACCTCAGCCCTGGCTAAAGATGATCACAAACTCATATCCTGTCTATTCCTTGACCTTTCTAAGGCTTTTGACACTGTTTCACACACGGTGATACTTAGTAAACTTGTAGACCTAATCTTCTCCCCTCATACAGTTGCATGGTTCTATAGCTCTCTCACTGATATGCTGTAGTCAGTATGATGGGACTCAGCACTATCTACCCCTCTCTCAATAAGAAATGGTGTTCCCCAAGGTTCCATTCTTGGACCTCTACTCTTTAATATCTTCACCAACTCACTCCACTCCTCTTGTCCTCAATCTAACATTGTTCAATACGCAGATGACTCTACAGTCTTAACTATTGGCAATTCCCCCTTAGAACTCCTAACAAATGCACAGACATCTTTCAACTCAGAAGAGACATGGCTCACTAATAATCAGCTCATCCTCATCCCTAAGAAAACAAAATTACTATGCTTTCTACCTAAATCTGCAAACCACTTAAACTTTTCTTCTCCATAAGGTCCCTAAACAAAACTCCTATAGAAGTCGAAACTAGCACAAAACTCCTTGGCATTACCATTATTACTAAATTTGACCTTCACAATAACAATTGTATCAAAAAAACACCAAAATCTAGCACTACTGTACAGGAACAACAAATTCCTAACTACTGAAGCTAGGATTTCTCTTACCCATGCCTACCTTTTACCATGCTTAACCTATTGTTTCCAAATACTCACAAATCTAAAATTCTCCCTACTTACCAAATTAGAATCAACCTACCACAGAATAGCTAGCTTTCCAGCTCAACAAATATATAAATCTCACCACTGCCTCTCCCTAAAATACCTGAACTGGCCCAAATTATCTCACCTGTTCCTACAATCTCAACTCTAGTGGTGGCTGGTGGCTTCATATCCAAGGGGGGCTGCAGGAGAGAGCTGAATGGGTGGGGGCCAATGGGAAGGGTTGTGGCCAACTAGAAAGGGGTGGGGCTATGTTAAAAATGCAAAAACTGGGACTTTAATTAAATATGCTGCCCTGGGTGCCAAACTGTCATTATGAGAGTCCAACCAAGACAAAATAAAGTGTAGAAGAAAAAAAATATTTCAATGCATTGGCTACATGACAGCTTACTTAATATCTAGATGGAAACAAAAAGGTTGTGAGGCATGAAAAAATAAATTACTTTTTAAATACATTACTGGAATGCCAGTCAAAATCAAGTATAAGAAAAACAAGCAGCAATCAACTGAAACCACTTATCCTTACACTGCAGGTTTAATTATAATTTATATTCAGCTTTATAAAAGTACCAAGTAATATGCTGAAAGTAGCAATCTCTGTGATACCCCCACTTGTAAAAATGTTTCTTATCCAAAAAAGACCTGCTGCCTGACAACAACTATGGGGAAAACATGATCAAAGTAAAAAATGAACAGGAAACAAGAAACAAGCTCAAGATAAATTGCTTAAAGGATTATTGCACCAGTTATGGACCACACATGATAGATTGGCATTCTGTTTAGTTTACAAGTAAAGCCGGCAAAGATGACTGCAAGTCTCCAACAAATGTAATGAGCTTCTGAAAATACTGCAATCCTGTCCTTTATTACAAATGCTGTCATATGCATTTCAATACCCAAAGCTTATTTGCTAGTTATGTAAGTATTCTCTGCATGGCAACAACAAAAATGCTTTCAATGTTGGTAATTCTTTAACAGTATGCTTATTAAAGCTTACTTGCATCTTACAGCCTCAGACAAGCTTACCTGGTGGTCATTAAAGCATTGATACTTAAACACAGAGTAAAAGGCACTGCAACAACATGCATTTTCTGAATAATAAGAAGCATAAATCAACAGTATAAAAATATGATAGAAAACCAGAACATTCTGCAAAATCAAGGACAGATGAAAAGCCACTGTAGTACTTGTATCTACCTTGGATGGAGGGATACTCTGCACAGTTAACACTGCATAACTGCTCCTTTCCTTGCTTGGACGCATCCAGACTTACTACACGTGGGAGTGGGGTGCAACAAGTATGTCACAATTTGAAATGTCTCTGGCTGACAGTGATGGCCCTGACACATTTGTCATACCTCTAGACCTCAGAGCAGGAAATCTGGACAAAGCCATAAATAAAAGCGGGACAAAGGCCCAAAAATTAGGATGATTTTTAAATATTGTTCTTATAAACTTAGAAAGATAATTAGATCTTGCATTAGTATACATTTTCTGAAGGGTATGAAATCTGAAACTCAAATGTCTGTCATTATTTTCTAACTTCAGTCTTTAATGATTTGCCACTAATTTGCCAGAAAACCACAATTTTATAAAAAAAGGACCAAAAATGTGATGCAGAAATATAAAATAGCCACACAATATAGCTGGGAACCTGTCAAAGAAGGGACACTTTTTTAATATTAGTACTGTTAACTTGAGCAGCTGACAAAATAAGAAAATCTGCATGCATTTCTGAAATTAAAAGTAAGCTATAACTCTGATCATTACAATTATTTATTAATTGTAAACCCGCCATGTTTTCTTCCAAATTTGCCATTTTGCAGAGAGATTATTAGGTGGAGAGCAACATTTTGAGCCAAAATCAGGGACAGTTGAGAGGTTTGGATATACCTAATTCTATAAAGAGATTTATTTGCGCGTACCTCTTAATGCAGAAAATTTAGACAAGGCCAAATATATTGGGGAAACATAAAAACAGTACTAAAAATTGCTGTTGTATAAACTTAAACAGTTGGCAGAATAACAGGTCTTGCATGCCTTTTTCTGAAGGGTATGAAGTCTGAAACTCAATGTCTTTTATTATTTAGTGACTTCATTCCTAAATGATTTGTCAGAAAACCACAAATATTATGAGGAACAAACCAAAAATAAGAAGCAAAAATATATTCATTCTACAAAAATCTGGACAGTTGACAGGTATAGTTGAGCCAGGGCTTTCTGAGTTTGCCGCCCTTCCCCGCTCACAAAATCATGGTTGAATGGGGCCTTCCCCCTGCAGCTATTCCAATGTCCCATTACTTGGCTATTTCGCTCCATTTACTATAAACACTGTAATGTGCATGCTGTTTTACTTCTACAATGATTTGGATTTCATCTAAAAGTTTTATTCTATATTTTACAGCACAAACACTAATAGACATCTGCTTAACAAAGCAATGCAGTCTCACAATGAAAACAGACTTAGCATTAAAACTTCTCTGCCTTTGAAACTCACATTCATGGAAAGAGCATTGAAACCCACGTTCAAAGAAAATACATCTGGCCAGTGGCAGATAAAGATTAACTTTGGGCTGTTTTCAAATCATAAGCCCCTTGCACATTAAACATACATGTGGTCTTTGATACACCTTACTGACTGCATTAAATTACATTCCTTGTATAATAAGGTACAGTTGTTAGAAGGCATTTTAAATTTATTGTTTTGAACATTTTTCCAGTAAACAATTAAACAAAATGCATGCACCAATAATGACAAAACTTCCCAATTCAGAACATTTTCATCATAAATGTCTACTCAAACTTCTACAATCCACCAGTATCAGTAATATGCACACTCTCAGCAGACGTAACAGTCATTTAAATAATTCCACATTAAAGAGATATGTGACTAATGAAGAGATTGCTGCTAGCACACAACTTTATATGTCATTGTTTCATCTACAAATAAAGCGTCTGTTGCCCTTGAGGAATAAATTGCCTATGTTACATAAAAAAATGATAAGCTAGTAATATTGCAATAGGGAATGGATGGCAAACTGATAACAGGCTCATCATTACTAGGTATCTCCACCAAAGAGGGAATTCTCAGGACTGCAGCATCCACCCCCTTTAAAAGTTCAACACAGTACAGTATCAGCAATGCATCTATTTGCTGTGGGAGTAGCACCCCACAGCCTTCTGCATCAAAAGCAAGTACACTACCTGTTGTGCTATTAACAATGCAAGCAGACTCAGCATAAGCAGTGCTAAACATCTCGTCAAGCTCACAGCTCCTTGCAAAATCCTCTCGACACTCAACTGTATCTCTCAACTTTGAAGCACAAGAAATCTGGAAAAAGCCAAAATTTATTGGGGTGGGGGGACAAAAGCCCAGAAGCTAGGGACACATTTTAAGCATTGTTTGCATAATCTTGGAAAGTTGCTAGAATAAAATGCTGTGTTACCATCATGCTTTTCACTACCAAGTGTTGAACCCAGGACCTTGTGCACTATAGTCAGAGCAACATACTACTATGCCAAACCAGCTGTTTCTTGAAAGACAGGTAGACTAAAACTTAAATGGCTATTATTTAGTGAATTCAGTTCTCACCATAGCTCTCAACTTCTTAGCACAAAACATCTAAACAAAGCCAATAATGGGGGAATACAGCTGCCCAAACATATTCAGTGAATTCAGTTCTCACAGTAGCTCTCAACCTATTAGCACAAAAATCCTGGGCAAAGCCAACAATGATCTTATAAACAGAAAATTGCTAGAATAAAAGGTTTTGTGTTACCATGTACTTTCTGAAGAATATGAAGTCTGAAATGCATATGCCTGTCATTATTTTCCAGAAAACCACAGATTTTATGAGGAACAGAAGAGCAATATAAAGCAAAAATTTCACAAGTGGTGGTGGTAGGGAATTCAAGCTCTTGCTACCTACTCCAAAGGTACAGGGTTGAAGTCTAGCCACCACCAGGTATATTTCCTGAGTTCTTCTAGTCACTGGGGGCATTTCACACACACACACACACACACACACACACACACACACACACACACACACACACACACACACACACACACACTACCCGAGTTTAATTTCCTGCAGCAGATCCATTCCACTTACATCCTACCAAATGCGAGTTTCAAAAGCCCCGCATGACAGCAGCTTCTTGTACCCATGAGAGCAGCCTGCAGAAGTTGCAATCTGATCTCCAATAGCATGAGCTGCCCCTGCTCAACTCTAGATCATACACTCCATCATATATATATATATAGAGAGAGAGAGTGAGAGAAAGAAAGACTATATATATATATATATATATATATATATATATATATATATATATATGCATTTATATGTATATATGTATACAGAGGCATATGTAAACTCTGACAAAGTATTCTTTGTTTTTTTTTACTTTTCCACACTGTAGTTTGATGACACAAACATAGATATATCTATACACACACACACACACATATATATATATATATATATATATATATATATATATATATATATATATATATGGGTCTATATTATAACATCGAAGTCTTACAACTTTGAATGTTATAATATCAAACCCAGTAGAGTGAACGCTGGAAACAGCGAAGCTGCAGAACACCGCACACTTACCTTTCCTCGACTGTGGAGCGAAGGTTATGGACCGGGTTAAGGTAAGTATGCGAACGAAGGTGAGTGTGCGATTGGCGTGGGTTAGGTGAGTTAGGGTTAGGGCCCAGGTTAGGTAAGTGTGCGATTGTGTGGACGTGAGGGTTAGGGTGGGGTAGGTGAGTTAGGGCTAGGGAGCGGGTAAGGTGAGTGTGCGACAGTGACGGACCTTAGGTTAGGGTTGGGTTAAGGTAAGTGGATAGCTAATGGTGTATGTATGGTTTAGTGTAGGGTTTTGTGAAGTGTGTGTGTGAAGAATATTTATTTTGGTGTGCTTGTGTTGTGTGTATGTTTGTTGGAACAGCAATTATTTTCCCTGGGAAAAAATTCACTATTCTGACTGTTCGGTTTTCTGGTGTTTCACTCTACTGGGTTTGATATTACAACATTCGAAGTTGTAAGACTTCAATGTTATAATATAGACCCATATATATATATATATATATATATATATATATATATATATATATATATATTATATATATATAGCTATACACACACACACACACACACACACACACACACACACAGATATATACATTTATTATTTTCAAGATTATCAAGTGAAGACACTAGAGGGGCAAATCTACTATATGACAATGTATTCATTTTTTTTTCACTTTTCTACACTGTAACTTGACATCTCTCTCTCTCTGTATAAATTGATGTGTATATATATATTAGCCTGACGAGCCTGGTCTGCAAGGCCATTGAACATATCATCATGGAACTCATAAACAAAGACATTGGTAACCTTCAAACTCTGGATCCTACTCAGTTCGGGTTTGTGAAAGGCAGATTATGCCTCCTGAACCTGATCGACTTCATTGAGGCAACCACCAAAGCCGTAGATGAGGGTAAGGTGGTTCACACAGCCGATATTGACCTCATCAAGGCTTTTGACACCATCCCCCATTATGGAATTATAGATAAACTCACTAAACTAGGTATAAATCCCTATGTCACAAGATGGGTTGCCAACTGGCTCACTGACAGAACCCACACTGTAAACGATGCAGTCTCCAAATCTGACCTCAAAGCAGTGACAAGTGGAATACCACAGGGTTTCGTCCTGGGACCTCTCCTGTTTGGTATCTACTTCTCTGAAGTACAGCCTAACACAGAAGGCCTCTGGCTAATGAAGTTCACAGATGACTGCAAACTAGGAGCCATAGTCAAGTCCCCAAATGATGTGGACATCCTACAGAAGGGCCTTGCTGAGACAGGTGTCTGGTGTCAGAGCCGTGGCGTCAAGCTCAATGCCCAAAAGTGCAGTGTCATCCCCTTTGGTAAAAACTCTGTACCTATGAACTACCACATAGGCAGCAATCTACTTAACACCAAATGTGTGATAAGAGACCTTGGGACCCAGGTGGACAGTAGTCTCTCCTTTCATAGTCACATCGCCACAGTAGTCAGGAAGTCCTTCTACATGGCACATCTCATCATAAAAGGTTTCTCATCCAGGAAAAAAGAGGTCACTGTTCCCCTCTACTCGACCCTCATTAGACCCATTATAGAGTACAACGCCCCTTTTGGAATGTACCTCACAAGACATCTGCTCAGCTGGAAAGGCCACAGAAGTACCTAACAAATAGGATTACTGGCCTCAAACAAATGTACTACACTGACCGCCTCAAAAAACTCCAGCTTTACTCCATAGCATATCGCCTACTCCGAGGTGATCTCTGCCTAACATATAAAGCTATGTCAAACCCAGAGCTGTTGGACATGTTACACCTAAAGAAATCCCATTCCCTCCGAGCTACACGCTCTAGGGACCTAAACCTTGTCACCACAATAAACAGACAGGACATGCTGGAGGGACAGATTCCTGTCCCAGAGACTTCCCATACTCTGG
The DNA here is from genome assembly GCF_019279795.1 of Protopterus annectens. NCBI lineage: Eukaryota > Metazoa > Chordata > Ceratodontiformes > Protopteridae > Protopterus > Protopterus annectens. Next base: position 296,521,561 of record NC_056735.1, read on the forward strand.
AACAGGCTACCCATATATGTCAAGCAAAGTTCTTCATTAGCACTCTTCAAGAAAAATCTTGATGAGTGGATGGGAAATAGGAAATACACCCCAGGGACCACTTCTGTGTCTCTGCTCGACAGTGGCACAGGAAAATAACTCTCCTGGGTGGTGTAAGCCAGTGAACCTTGTTGGCTAGGCTTACGTAGACCCTTAGGCCGATGGCCTAGTACCTACCTATGAACCTATGAACAAATATATATATATATATATATATATATATATATATATATATATATATATATATATATGTGTGTGTGTGTGTGTGTATTCATATATATGTGTGTGTGTGTGTGTGTGTGTGTGTGTGTGTGTGTGTGTGTGGGTGTGTGTATGCATATATTTACATATAGATAGATAGATAGATAGATAGATAGATAGATAGATACATGCCACAGGGGGCATTATATTCAATGATAAGTCTGATAAGGGCCAAGTAGAGTGGTACTATAACTTCCTTGGACCTGGAAGCTGTACTCTTAACTATAAGTTGCACAAAATAGAATGATATTCTTATTATCTTAGCTACATGTTGATCAAATGCCAGTTTGCTGTCTATATATGTTCTTAGATACCTTACTACCGGGTTGATTATTAGGGTTTTTTTATCTAGTGGAGTAATTAACTTGGGTTGATAGTTTCCCAAAGGGTATTATAATTAAATTTTGGCATTTAGGTTTAGGCCATGGCTTTGGCACCAGTCATCTTTTGTGTTAAACCCTCTTGCAAAATGTTGGTGTCTTGGGGGAAAATCTATAATAGCTCCCAGTTTACAGTCATCTGTGAACTTGGTGAGCCAGAGGCCTTGAACATTAGCATTGACTTCTGAGAAGTAAATGCAAAACAGGAACAGGCCCCTCATGAATCCCTGGGGTGCTCCACTGGTGAATGTTCTCTTGGCAGAGGTCGTCTCACCAATCCTGAATTCTTGGTCCTGTCTATGAGCCAGCCAGCAATCCAGCCAGCAAGGTATGTAGGGATCAATGTTTATCTCAAAGAGCTTGCCAACAATGCATGAGTGAGGTATTGTATCAAATGCCTTGGCTAGGTTAAGGTAAGTAGCATGTACTGTTTTACCATCATCCATTGCCTAGGTGACTCTTTGAAAGAAGCTAACCAGGTTAATTTAGCATGACCTTCCCTTAACAAAGCCAAAATGGGATGGGTCCAATGTCTGCAGGTTACCAGTGTTCTTGTTTATTATTTCCTTTATAATTTGTTTAATGTCTTTGCATATGAGACTTGTTAGAAAGATGGTTCTGTAGCTCACTGGGTCAGTTGCTGGTCTACTCTAATGGAGAGGAATGACTGCTGTGGTTCTCACTTCACTTGGACATAACCTGTTTAAAAGCTGTAGTTAAAGACTACCTCAAGTGGTCCTAATAGGTTGCGTTTTAGACTGTTCAGACAGTAACCAGGGATGTTGTCAGGACCCATAGAGGCAGTGTTCTTGACTTTAGTAGTTGCCACCATCACCTGGTCTCTTTTAATAGTTTGGGTGAAGTATGTTGGAGGAGATTTCAACTATTGGAACTAGAGGGGTGGGGGTGATGTTTGAGCTAAATTTCTCAGCCAGTAGATTTGCAATATCACCCTAACTGGTGAAGGTAGTACCATTCACTACCAGTTCAGCACACTGCTGTGGGTCACCTTAAAAGTTTCAGACATAGCTGAACAAGGCTTTGTGATTGTCCCTAGCCTGCATGGCTATCCTGAACTCATAGTTGGCCTTGTTGGACTTAATTAGACCTCTTAGTTTGTTGTTTAATTTTATAAATGAGCACTTACCTTAAAGGGAGTTGCTCTTCCCAGTTTTGGCCGTGAGTTTTCTAATTTTATCATAACCTATGTTTAGGTGAGGATTCCAGCAGTGGGGTTTGTTTTGGGTTTGCTTCTGGTATGCATGGCAACCTCTGTGCAGCTATTCACATGTTCTTATAGGACTCTGTAAACAATTCTGCATAGATAGCTGTGATATCGGAGCTAGGGGGAGCCTTGAATGTTGACAAACTGTCACTTAATAGGATGCAATTTGCCTAAGAATAGTTCCTGACTGTTACTGGTTTAGCTGGGTATTCTGGATTGATTTTTACTTCAGTGGAGACAGCCAGTGACACAGGGGTGGGGTGGGGGATTGCAATGGTCTTCCATTTGATGAGTACCACATCCAGTCTGTTAGATCTTCTAGTTGAAGTATGCACTACCTGTTCCAGGGTGTTTATGTTAATAAAGTCCAAGAAGCATTGGACCTATGAGTTTGAGGGAGTGTATGTTTCCCAGTCTATAGAGGGGTAGTTAAAGTCACCAATGAATAGGGTGTTTGGTTGCATCGTGAGCAACTCTAGTAGCTTTAGGTTTGGGTCATGAGACTCTAGGGACATAGATGGTGACATGTAGCCATGATATGGTTAGGGACCTTATCTAATGTAACTTGAACATGGATTAGTTCCATGGTACCATCCTGTTAAAACAATCTGGAAGTATGTTTACTGCTAATGTAGATTGAGACACCTCCATCTTTGGTCCTAGTGTCTGTGATGTTGGGTCTAAATGTGTGGAAGGCACTGTAGCATTGCACTGCCTGAGTCAATTTATGGCCTTAAGCCAAGACTCAGTCACAGCACAGATGTCTACATTCTCCAGAGTAAGGAGGGCTTGAAGAGTGTGGAATTTTTTGTTTAGGTTCCTAGCATTGAGCAGTAACACCTTAATGTTGCTCTTAGACTTTTTCATTATGTTGGTAGTTTTGTCTTTTTGGCATTGCCTAAAAATTCCCTAAGGGAGTGGATAAAATTTAGCCAATATCCAACAGCCTAGAGGGGACAGGTGTAGCTTAAACTTGGCAAAGCAATGTGGTCTTTTGGCCGTGTCCTCCCATGCTGACCGATATTGGATTCGATGGAGTGACACGAGAACCTAAGCCAATTATTAAAGTTAATAATTTTATGATCAACTGTGGTGGTGGTGCTGCGGTAGTGTTGTCACCTCACAGTAAGATGTTGTCCTGTTTGATTCTAAGCTAGAGTGTCTTCTGTGTGGAGACATGCATGAATGGGCGTACCTTCGTTGAAGGTTGTGTGTCAGGGCCGGCAATTCGGCATGTAAAAATCTACTGCCAATCATTAGTGGACTAGAGTTCCTCTGTGGCGACCTCTAACTGGGAAAAGCCGAAAGACACAATGACAACAACCATGGCATCATCTTGATGCAGACAGAATGCTGCTCAGTGCATGGCTCATATACATCTGTGACACATATTCTGAGACATCCGTTACATCTCTTTACATATAGTCCAGTGAGGTATGTCTCAGGTCATTTACACCCATGTGGACTATGACAAAATCATATTGGTACCTGGGGTGCAGTGACTTGAGTATGTGAGTGATACTGCAGATGCTGCTCCAGATAAAGAACTTACTGTTGTCTTCTCCTTGACTAACCTGGTTAGCAGGGCATCTGCATGATTCGCAATGTAGTTCCCAATGACAAGAGTATTAGATAAAGTATAAGCTTACCTTATGGACTTTGTTGTTGGGGGAAGCATTGGGTGTAGGCTTATGTGAAATGTTTGGTGATTGCTGAAGAGCAGTGTTGCCATTAGATGGCTTTGGAGGTCTTTGAGATTTGGGAAGCTTTCTTTTAAGTGCCTCACCATGAAACAATCTGTGTATGCGGTAATCCAGTGAAGTTGTGTATTTACATTTCTCACATACTGTTTTATTTTCTTTAATTATTAACTGGTTGTCTGAGAATGTGGCAATTGCTATATTGGCATAGAATACCCAAATCTACCAAACAGAGACATTTGGAAATAGCATAGCCATGCTGTTCAAACCTGGAATAAGGTGGACTGTTTAAAATTAAGGATTGGGTTTTAATAAGGGATCCCATGGTAGTTCTGGAGTTAAGGGCAAGATATTTTATAATGCTAGGATATGGTAGCCCTATTTGATGTGCAAGATAGCTGCTCTAAGTTCAGTTCCAGACAATGGCACACCGTTTAACAGGTTTTGAATCCAATCGCAAATTTATGGGGGATTTTGCTGTCTAGACATTTGTTACTATACAGGACACTGCTAACCACTGTTGCTCAGTGGCAGCTCCATGCAAATTTGCTTGATTTATAGCAGAGAACAAATCTTGAAAGCTGATCTCTTTGCCCTCTTGCCAATAAATAACCACACTTTGAGCTTCCTGCTGTGCTTCCCAACTCAGAGAGACCAGGTAAACACTTCCTGCCACAAAATGGATGATCCTGAAATTTCTTAATGAGAAAGCAACTCAAGAGCAGTTTAAACAACAAACAACTAGCAAACAACTAAGTCCCTACTAATTCACCCCTCCTGTTTAATAATTAGGAAGCAAACAGAACTTGAAAAGCCAACAAACAGAGAAATGACTGTTGTTGCCACAAAATAAAATAAATGCTTTAAAAATGCTACAAAACAGGTGATCAATATTCTTAGCTTGGATGGCTCCGGATTCAGTTGAAACACTTGAAAGGTGTGGCAGAGTTCTCTGTAAATGAACAAAGAGCCTTGCAAACCTGTCTCATTCATAGTAGAGAAAAAAAGCTTGAAAGGTGAATTTTAAGTCCTCTAGACTATAAACAACCAGACGTTGAGCTTCCTGGGGTGAGTTCCTACTCAGAGAGACCAGGTAATTTATTAATGTAATAGCACAGCAAAAGCATCTCTCAAGTGCAGATTAAACAACAAACTACAACCAAACAACTTGGTCAAGCTTTTGTGGTGTGTTGTAGTTGATAAATATTTGAACGGTGTTTTATAATATGATAGCCACACCACCTGGGCATTCCATTATTTTTTATGTTTACAATTCTTTTGTCTGGTTTCTTAGTTGAGAACATTTTTTTTATTTTATTTATTTTACATTTGTTAACTGGGGGTGTCTGACTGAGCCATAAAGGCCCTTTTTCAGCAGAGGCCCGGGGAGAAAAGCTCCACAAAGAAAAATTACAGACACGTTTAGTTATTTAGACATGATCAGTATACACTCAAATTACAAGAGACATGTTTTTACAGTGGTATGCGGCACATAAACAGTTATAGTGGAGAGAACAAACAAAAAATTAATTTTAAAAATAAAGGTAATTAATAGATTTGTGGTGTACAGCTGAAATTTGGAACATAGGTAGAATACATACATAGTACACAGGTACAGTACATACATTGTAGATTAGCCAGTGTTTGTGAGTAAGATTGAAAACTATTATCAAGTGCTCTAGATTTAGTATGTATATGTTATCCGCTTTCACTAGCCTGGGGAGCAATCATGGCACTGTCAACTTTGCTTGAGATGTTGCCTGATGAGGTCTTTAAAGGGGGGCTTTGGATTATGTGTTTTGAATGCTAGTAGGGACAGAGTTCCGTTTTTTAGCCACTGAACTACTATATAGTGCATCTCCAAAGCTATTGTAGCTGTTGGTGACTTCTAGTAGTAGTTTGCTTGATGATCTAAGAGGCCTTTTAGCTGAGTGATGTTGTACTAGGTTTTTGAGGGCAGGACACTTATAGGGGAGGTAATAGATAGAATGACATAGGCAGAGCTGATTGTAGGTTAGGAAGTTGGGCAGTTCAAGCCAGTGGAGCTGTCTCAAAGCAGTACAGTGATGAGTTCTATATGAGCAATTTGCAGCAAAGCGGGCAATTCTGTTACAGCAGGCTTCCATTTTGCTTAGTTCAGTTTTTTTGAGATTAGTCAGAATGGCAGATGCATAGAGTAGGGTGGATAGAAGTTGGGAGCGAGCAATGGCTGATCTTGTGTTGTTGGTAAGAAATGGTTTGATAAGGTAAAGTGACCCCAGTTTGGCATGTACTTTTTTAATAGTTAAGTTGAGGTGACTATCAAATTTTAGGTGGGAGTCTATGGTTATTCCCAGTAGCTTAGCCTGTGCCACTGGAGCAATTGGAGTAGCATTTGTGGAGTAGATAGTGAATTGACTGTTAGTGTTTTTGTTAGAACTGGTTATAATCATAAGCTGAGTTTTCTTTGGATTGAGGATAAGTTGGCCTTTGGTAAGGTAGTTTTCAACGTCAGAGAATGCAAGTTGAGTTGTTTGCAGGAGGGTGGGAATGTTTTTTGCGGCACAGATTAAGGTAGTGTCATCTGCATACTGAATTATAGATGCATGCTGTGTGGAGGTATGGAGGTCATTTGTGAAGACTGTGAATAGTAGTGGTCCTAAGATAGAACCCTGTGGGACTCCTATAGTTATGGGCAGTTGAGGAGAGAAAGAATTTTCCCATTTCACAGCTTGGTACCTGTCAGTTAAGTAGCTTTGGAACCAGGTAAGAGTGGAATTTGACAGATGATATTGGTTTAGTTTGCTTAGCAGGATCTGGTGTGACACTGTGTCAAATGCTTCGGACATATCCAAAAAAAGAGTTGACACTTGTAGGCCTTCATTTTTGAGACGGTTTACTGTGTCTGTGAAGCAGAGGAGGGCTGTAGTGGTACTATGGGCAGGTCTGAAACCATGCTGAGTAGGTGACAGGATGTTGCTGTCTAGGAGATAGTTTAGCATCTGGGTATGGATGCATTTTTCTATTTAGCATTAAAAGATGGCTGGTTTTGCCAGGGGGGGAGAGTAAAGCAATGGGTCTGTAGTTATTAAGTTCAGTGGAGGTCCCGCCTTTATGTATGGGTGTAACATATGATATTTTCCAGAGTTTGGGCACATAGTTTTCAACAATTGATTTATTTATGAGAGTGGAGACTGGGATAGCAATAGCATCTGCTGTGAGTTTCAAGAAATAGCTGGGGAGTAGGTCGGCTGCTGTTAATGAGGTTTTTAGTTTGGAGAGCATGCTTTTGATTGAAGTGGTGGAAACTGTTTTGAGGGTAAAGCTTGTATTAGTGTTATTTGTGTTGGGGGGATAGTGAGGAAGGAACTGTCCTGTGATACTAAGGATAGAATTGAGTTCACAAAGTGGGAGTTGAATTGTGTTTCGATGGGAACTTTAGTGTCAGGGGTGGTTAGTTTGGGGGTAGCTGGTGGATTTTAGTAGCTGGTTTACATTTTTCCAAAATTTTTGCGGGTTGTGCTGGTATTTCATTTGTAATGTTGTGTAGTAGGATTTTTTGTCCAGCCTAATGCATTTTTTTGCACGGTTGCGCAGTTCTTGGTACTTAGTTAGGCTTTGTGTTTCTTTGTTTTTTTGATAGTAAAGCCACGCATTGTCTCTGGACTTGAGGATTTGTTTGGTTTCTTTACTGAGCCAGGGGTTTGTAGAGGTTCTAACCTTGATTTTGCACAATGAAGCGACAGTGTCTAGGTGTTGTAAAATTTTTTTGTTGAAATATGCTACAGCCTGGTCAAGTGGGAGGGTTTTTAGGGGGGGGGGTCCAGTCACAGTTACAGAGTAAAGTGTTGAGAACCTCAGGAGAGAATTTTTTTGTGTTTCTAGTGGATATATAGTTAGTGGTTTTGCATATGCTTGTTCTGCTAAGTATAAAGTATATTATGTTGTGGTCACTTAAGGTGTCTGGGAGACTGCCTGTGTGAGGGTACAATGTGGGGTTGTTAGTTAGGACCCAGTCAAGGATGGATTCCCTTTTAGATTTTTTATCACATCTAGTTGGAATTTGGACTAGCTGCTGGTAGCCATGGAGATTTATTAGACTACTTGGTGGTTCTGATATACAAGTGAACCAATCTAGGTTGAAGTCCTCCAGAATAAGGGTTTATTGTGAGTATGTGGAAGAACACCAGGATAAGAAGTCTTCAAGGCTAGCAGGTGTATTACCAGGTGGAATATAGATCACAACTGTGGTGATGACTTTTTTTAGGGTGAAGTTGAAGTTGTCAGATAAGTATGTCCCAATTATTGGGGGAGGGGTAGGAGTTTGGTAATTGACGGACAGTTAAGTTGGAATTGTACAGTAAGGCAGTTCCACCCCCTTTATGAAGTGGTCTGTCTTTAATGATATTGTAGCCCATAGGGAGAACTTCTGAGTTAGCTATGTTTTTATTTAGCCAGGTTTCTGTTAAAGCAACTATGTCTGGGAAGTAGTGTGTTATTGTGGCCTGGAGTTCAGGTATTTTATTTTTGATACTTCTAATATTAATATTTAGCATTAAAAGATGGCTGGTTTTGCTGCTGTTGTTGATTTGCCCATGGATGAAGAAAGTGGGGGTGTTATGATCTGACATTTGTGTTGGAGCAGTCTGTCTTGGACAGGTTGGATTTGGGCCTGGGTTGGGGTGGATATCCCCACTTATGGTGAGCCTGGAGTTAAAATGGTTATACAGATGTTGGAGTTTGGTGAGGAGTGTGAGAAAGTATTGTGTTTTTGGAGTAGGAATGAGGGCATATGTGTTTAGTTCTGAGCTGGTCCATTATGTAGTTCTTGAATAACTGTGGGCAGATATTATTATAATGTGTGGTGTCTGTATACAAGAGTGCATAATGTAGTGTTGTGCTACTAAGTTTAGGGATATTGCTAGAGTGATAACTTGTGGTGTTGTAAAGAATTATGAGAAGACAGACTAGACTTAGTTGTGTGATAGTCATGATTATAAAGTTTAAGTTGTTTCTAGGTGGGTAGTCTGAATAGGAATTATAGGGTTGCACTGTATGTGGATGGGGAAGTAGTGTGTGTGATGTAAAAAATGCCTAGTGGGAATGAGAGTGATTGGGAGTATTTTGTGTGGAGCAAGTTGGTGTGGTATAATGTGATATGACTTGAGGAGCTGTGATTGGTGGAGGTGATGTGAGGGTGAGCTGTGGGTGTGGCTGTGATTACTATAAATGTAGAGGTAGTGGGGGTGGGAGGGAATAGGGGGCAGGGCAGGGGAGCAGAGAGAGCCCGAGCATTAGTGAGGGTGAACGGAGCGGGGCAGAGCCAACCAAGACAAGAGAAAAAAGTAAGTATTACTTTACAAATCTGAACACTTTTAAAACAAATTCCTGAGGTCTAATGGCTGAAGAGCACTTGTGTCCTGGTGGGAGACTAGAAATTTAAAGATGGCTCCATGCTCAGCAGGATTATAATATAGACTTTGTATTGGGGAGGGAGATAGCACAAGGGGTGTAAACCAGGTGGAATGCAAAGAAAGCAGAGAGGCAATCAGTGGAAATCAGTGAAGGCCGCAGTGGGGGTAAGTAATAATTCAAACTACCTGTAAAGTGAAGGAGAGAAGAAACAGCAAAGTTTATTAAGGTTGGGAGTGTGTCTTCACATTGACTTGCTGATTAGTAACCAGTTTGTGCACAGATTAGGTAGGGAGATACATTAGCAATGAAGGGGAATGTATAGAGATGCAAATAAACAGGTGGGCCTCCAAGTGATACAAACTAAGGCAGAAAGCACTGAGAGGGCTGCTTGATGGTTAATTTAGTCACAGGGATATGAAATAAATGTATACTGTCAATTGGACAGTTAGGATTACTGTACTAGTGGGGGGGACACAAGGCTACAACAGTCAGTTTTATTAGCAAGCTGAGAACTACTAAGAAATACTGCTAATATAATAGCTTCACTCTCATACAACATACAAGTAGAATGCCTGGGTGAACTGACCCTGCTCTTGAGGCTCAAAATGTATCTCCTTGTTTAGTTTACAGTACTGATTCCTTCTTATACTGTATGGGTGGAGTGGTAGCCGCAGACTGCAGATTTGCTTGAGTGTGCTCTTGCTCATGAGGCTCAAAATGTATATCCTTGTTTAGTTTGCAGTACTGATTCCTTCTTATACTGTATGGGTGGAGTGGTAGCCGCAGACTGCAGATTTGCTTGAGTGTGCTCCTGCTCTTGAGGCTCAAAATGTATATCCTTGTTTAGTTTGCAGTACTGATTCCTTCTTATACTGTATGGGTGGAGTGGTAGCCGCAGACTGCAGATTTGCTTGAGTGTGCTCGGCAAGCAGAATGTAATTGCTGAAGAGCACTTGTGTCCTAGTGGGAGACTAGAAATTTAAAGATATAGTAATTTATTTGTCTTTTTTATTCTTACAGTTATTTTTCCAGGCTTTGCCCCTTTCATTAATTGTTTTGTTTTGCAAGTCAACCAAGGTTTAATGATGCCCTTTACATACTTGTTCCTAATAATAACTGTGATGCCCCTGTACTGGCCCAGTAATCAAGGAGCCTCAATCCTCAACACTGGCAACTGATAGGGGACATACACACTGGGAGAATGGCAAGTACACACACAGTAAAGTGCAATTTCTCTTAAGAGCACACAGAGATCACAGTCAGTCTGGAGCTGGTTTCTCCCTCGTTCTCCAGATCCCCTATAAGACTCTCCACAGGCACAGCTCTACAGTTAAGATCTCAGCTGAGGAGCCAAGCCAAGACCTCCACCACCCTCTCTATCCAACCAGAACTTCATGTCCCTACCAAAGTAGCTGATACATACACACAGACACACACACACAATTTGAGATTTGATTTATATACACACACACACACACACACACACACACACACACACACACACACACACACACATACACATACACACACACACATGCACACTATAAGGTAGTTTCCACTACCACCAACTCCTATTTCCCAGCTACTATAAGGTTCTTACAAAGGGTGTCCAATCCTACTGTGTAATGTTACTATTATCCAAATGGTAGTCTGACCAAGACTTGTAAGACTATTTAGGAGTCGCCTGTACAGTGTCAACAAATATATATGCAAGTACTGTAAGAACTTAAATATGTCTCACAAATATCGGCTACAAAGATAGGTTTAAATATATTTAATAATAAATAATAAAAGAACAAGACAATGCTCAGTAAAATCAACACAGTAATTTCAAAGTTCAAAATCACAGGAATATTTTAAAACAACATTGCAGGACAGTCTTAACTAAATACAGAAGAAATCTAAACTAATCTTTACTATATTCCAAACTATATCTAAAAGAGATACTATGCCCTAAATCTTACTTACAGCAAGGCAATTGCAGATGGTGATGATGAGTGGATGTTCTTGCTAGGTCCAAGACAAAATACAAAATGCACAGTCTCTCTCTCTCTCTGAGAGAGTTCTTAAATTAATATCACATTTTACTGCTGGGTTAGCTTGAATGAAATCATTTTTGTCACCTGACTTCAGTCCCCAGGCTAAAACAGAAATTAACAATATCTAACATCTCTGTGTTAAAAACGCATATCTCTCAGATGTTTGCAGATCTTGGAAGTCATAAAACAATAACACACTTTTACATTTGAAACTTAGTAATTATTTCTCTTTCAAGACAGCACAAAACCTTTCAGCTCTAGACAGTGTGTCTGCTACTGAACTGAAACTGAGAGATAACATATTTTTTATGGCCCAGCTATAAAGTAACTTAAGCACAACTATTGTTAAGTTTTGCAGGTAAATCTTCTATGTTCCATCAGAGTATGCTGTGGCTACATTTTAGCTCAGTACATAACATAGAGTTCTGTATAAATTGGGTCTGTATTAGATCACCGAGCACTTAAAAAAGCAAACGGTGATTAATCGACCCTATGTAAGTGAAATTTCGATCTGTCAGAACAGCAATTTTTTTTCCTAGGGGAAAATATAGCTGTTCCAACAACAACAACAAAAATCATACTTTAAACATTACATTAAGTGGAGGGCTTCACCCCCACCCCCCCTACTTAAATATGCCAACTCAGAGACCACACTACAGTGCCAAAACCAGCAAAGTAATGAAGCGGCCAAGCAAATTCTTTCCCAGGAAAGAATTTGCTTAAAAGCCACTTCGATATTTTGCCATTTCAGGCTTTTCATTTTGATCAAGATGCATTTGAAAGAATGCATCTTTGGTCTTCTAATAGGGAACCGTATAAATCATATCAATATTCACAAATGACATAGTATTATTTACAAAATTTCAGATAGCTTAGCATATTTAGTAAAATGATTACTCCATCTAAAAAGAGGGTTCTAAGAGGATGTCAGCTGCAAATCTGCATAGAGTCTTTAAAGATATTCATGATTAATGTGATTAGGTTCCTCAGAATTTGGTTAGGTTCCTCACTGTTTTAGCCTTGCATATTTGCCAGGCTTTTGGTACTCTCTAATTAAAAAAAGATTAGGTGGTGGCAACAAAGGGTGTCTGGAAGTATTCCATCAAGTTTTATATAGTTATCAGATTTAGAGGCTAAAATACAGACAAGGATGGTTTCTGTTTTATAAGTGTACCAACATAGTGGGTTCCTTAGCTAGTTATGTTAGGCTGGAGAGACTTGTTGCTGTAGGAAATACTATGTTTTCTGTTTTATGTTTTTGTTTACTATATTGTATATTTTCTGTTCTGGGTGCTTTGATCTCATTTAAGGTATACGGGCTTCTATGATATATCATGATTTGTAATTTTGGTCTTTTTTTGGGGGGGGTACTACTAATTATTCAGTGTCAAGTTTTTGTGGTGTGTTGTAACAGATGGATATTTGAAAGGTATTTTGAAACATGATAGCCACGTCACCTGGGCATTTGGTAGTGAAATCAGTTCTTATAATGATATAACAAGTGGATAGAATGTCTTCATCTTTAATGTGTGGTCTTGGCTGTGCCTTTGTTATCACTAGTATATGTGGGAATGATATGCTATTCGTGTATGGAGTTCAGTGAGTTTATCGCAGATACTACATACATTTAAGTTGAATATCTTAAGGCCTGAAGATGATGAGATCAGTGCAGATTACTTTTGCTTGATAGATGGGTGGTAGCAGTAGTTGCATTGTTTTGACTGCAGTTGCATTTGGCTGAATTGGGACTTGGTTTAAGTTTGTTGTTTTTTGGGTCCAGGGTTAGCACGGCTGTCACTATATACTAGTAGTTCAGTAATACATTTACTTGGGATTTGGAGGTATTTTTGCCAGAATCTTAAGTTTGTTTGAGGGTTTATTGCAGTGGTCTTATTGAGTTAGAAGTCTTTTTTTTTGAGGGGGGGTAAAATTAGTTAATGGAAAAGTTGAGTAATATAGGGAGTGGGTAAGTAGTCCAGTTAGTTTTTACATCCAGTTGGTTTAGGTGGCAGTTTTAGTATGAATTACATGTGGGTGAGCCAAGTGGAATGTAGTAAATTTGAAAATGCTTGTTAGAGTTAAGTAAGCCAAAGGATATTACATGTTTTTTTTAGTAATGTATTTATAGGGTTCATAGGATTTGTAAGAGGTTCAGGACTATTTTAGCCTAATGACCATGTGCATCTCTAGCCAATATCTACGCTAAGGCTTTACCTCTTTTTTCAAGTAGGAAGAGGCCAGTTTGTTTTGGGATAAATGTGAGAATTTCTATCCAGTAAGTGTGTTTAATTTGAAGAAAGATAAACAATTACATTCCTTAATCTGCAGAGGAAGTTTATAAATACAAGTATTTCCAAGCAGCAATGACAGCAATGTTAAAGAAAGATAACCAAACAGTTCCAATAATAGGAGGACCAACAGGACTAATAAAAATGAATTTACAGTCATACCTAAATATGCTACCAATTATGTACCAATCATGAGGCAATTCTGCGTACATTGTGGGTGCCAAGAAGAGCATCAGGCAATAGTTGTACTCTGACTTAGGAATGAGATCCATTCCCATCAAGGTATTAGAAACTCTAAACAGTTGGAGAAATTAAAAAAAAAAGAAGTTTATTCCAGAGAAGGAGGAGGCACTGAGTGATGACCCTAAGTTCCTTCATTTTACTTTTTACTAAGCTGTTTGTCTAACTGATATACAGGAAATCAGGGGCATTCCTATGTATTCCTTTTTTTTATTTGCAGCAGGTAACAGATTGCTTTTATTTAATTTTTTTAAAAGTAGCAGTATGGGTACATAGTTCAGCGCTTGCCCCTTGTGTAAATCAACATTCTTTCTTCAAATCTAAACCGATATTCTGCTTTTTTTATGATCCCGTGTACTGACCATGTATTACTTTTGTTGTTCTTGTTAGAAGTACCACTGTCTGGTTTTCACAAAATCATGGAATGAGTCTTAAGAAATCTCTGCTCTCAAGTCTGCTGCTGTAGCCAAAAGTAGCTGTTTATACAACTACTGGAAATTGGATTCAGAGACATGTTTTGCTTCAATTAGGAAAGACCTTACTGCTGGCTAAATAGCAGGCTTCAGGATTAATCAGCACTTTTCTGTAATAATTACCAAAGGTGGCATTGCATTGGCAGAGGCATCTATCTCATTCACACTCCCCCACACATGTTCACACACACACACACACACACACACACACACACACACACACACACACACACACACACACACACACACACACACACACCATACCTCTCAACTGTCCCTGATTTTACAGAACATCCCTAATTTTGCCTCTTATGCTTGCTCTGTCCCACATAAATCATGGGCAATTACAGTGTTAATAATCCTATATTCCCCATCCTCACAGAACTATCCTCTAAAATCTCTGTCTTTCACATTAACACATTTCCAATTTCCACCATTAAAAAATATTTCACAAGCTAAAACCCACTAGACTCACTGCTCATTGCATTATGGGTGTTTAATAGGCAAACGACCACAAGGGCCTTTTTAACCCTAGCCATGCATCCCAAATCTCTGACAAGTTCTGATACCCTTGATAAGTGTAAGCAGGGGCTTGGGAAGTGAAACATTTACAGGATGACTGTGTCCATTAGAGACATAGGTGCCAAAACAAGGATGAATTTCCTGTTCCCCATCCTATTGTCCAGATTGTACTTGAACTGTGTTAGGGTGGATCTCTGCTTCACATGGATGGGTGCCTGTTCCACAGATGGGTAGGGTCTGGGATACATACCTGTCTCTCCAGCAGGTCATATTTATATCACAGGAAAGGTTTAAATCTTTAGAATGAGTAACTCTAGAGCTGTTTGTTTTGTGGATATGCAGGAGATCAGCCTACAACCCACCAAACTCATTGCTGATAATATTTTTTCAAACTACACTAGCATGTCTGCTGGCCCTTGAGCATACCCTTTCCTTATCCTCATAAACAGATCTATCCAAGAAAGCCATGCACATATAATCTGGAAAATAATTATTCCCTTACATAAAGGAAGAGACTCCATTGAATTCTTTGCCATCCTATAGCCATTCTTTCTCCATTATCAAAAGTCATTGAAAAATTATACAATCCCAGCTTCTCAAACACTTAATAGATAACAGCATCATCTCCAGTGCCCTGCATGGCTTCAGGCCTTACCACAGCACTACCACAGCTTTCCTTAATATTACACATCATATCAACCATGGCAGAAATTAATGACCACTACACTGCTACTAATGACACAACTGTTATTCAAAATACTGATAATGCTAAACTGATAACCACAGCTAAGTTCCTCCCAGAACTTTAGGAAAAGCCACAAAAAGATTTTTCTTCTATAGAAACCTGGCTTAACAATTCTCACTTTCTGCTGAATGCTAATAAACCCAAGTAATTGCTTTTTACACCAAAATATACATCCTATACAAAAAATAACTTTTCCATCACCTCAACAAAAAAAACTCCCATTGAACTTGTGTTCCACATAAAGCTAATTGGTGTCATTAAAGATAACCACCTAAAAGTTGATATTAAAATACAAGCTATCAAGAAAAACCAGAGAAAATTTGGACTCCTATATTGCAGCAAACACTTTTTAACTAGTAATAAAAAAAATGCTTTTGTATATCTCTGCAACTATATCTACACCAGCCTTCAGCAATCTCTTCTAAAAAATGAACAATCTTACAACAAGATAGCAAAATATATCATTAACCAATCTGCTAAATCACACTACAGCCTAGCCCTAAAACAGTAAGGCTGACAAGAGCTTCCACACCCCCGCTTTATCAGCCATTTAGCAACTGCTCATAACATAATGTACAGACCACAAAACTGTCCTGCACTGTAAGCCTTAGTGGAACCTTACACCCCTGCATAATCGCTACATTCAACTGACAAGTCCCTATTAACCATAACTGAAACTCACAACTCTTCTTTTCTGTCCCTGTACTCAAATTATCCCTCCAGAATCTGGAACTCTATCTCTACCACCATCAGACAACAAACCAAGCTGTCCAGATTCAAAAACTTGCTAAAACAACACTTTTAAAACACTTTCTTCTGCTCTTGCACCTCCCCAAGCTAAACTCCCTTGGCCCTTGCATACCTACATTACTGTTATATACATCAACAAAGTAAATTCTCAAAGTAAGTTTCCTTCTGTCTTCTATCCATTTGTCCCTACTGCCACGTCTAGTGTCTCTCCTTACCCCCTGACAAATTTTCCCTCGAGCAAAATTTTAGCTTATACTCACTGTCTTCCTCAGTTTTGCTACAATTTTCTTTTTTCTACATCAGCTAACAAAATTACACACTACTCACATTTCCTCTCCTCCTCTCTGCTTTCTACTCATATCTCCCATACCTCCTCTGTCGTATTTATCCTATCCACAAATATAAAATAAGTATAACATTTTAAACCTCAGTGTGCTTGACAATCTGTCCTGTATTAATATGTAATGATTCTATATTTTACTTTTTGTACTTTCTCTCTAGTGAAACTGTCTTGCAGTTACTGTATGCCATATTATAACTTTAAGCTTTATATTTTATCTTTTGTATAAAATTGCCTATTTCGTAACTTGTGGTTTTCTTATAGGTTCATAGGTTCATAGGTTCATACTAGGCTATCGGGAACTATACCCATTATTTTGCTGTGCCTCTGTCGAGCAGTGACACTGAGGTAATCCATCCATTGGTCAAGATTTCTCTTGAACAAGGCCAGCGAGTGCTCTGCCTCACATATACCTTTGTTCCACAGCATAGGAGTCTTTGGGTGATGAATCTATGATCTAGATTTTTGAGGTGAAGCATATTCATCAAATCTAAGGTCACCTAATAGAGCTGGAGTTCTTTCAGTCGGGCAGCATAGGACAGATGTTTGAGACCCTTTATCCTTTTGGTGAGGAACTTTGTGGCCTCTCCAGCTGCTGCAAGTGTCGCATTGTACTCAATCATTGGTCTGATAAGTGATGAGTATAGGAGACTATGACCTCCCTTGATCTAGATGAGAATCCCTTCATGATAAGGTGGCAAATGTGAAGGTCTCCCTTAACTACTTTAGCTACATGGGTGTCGAATGACAGACTACTATCAACCTGGGTCCCCAGGTCCCTGATAACTTCTTCTGTGCTCAGTGGATTGCCACCTATTTGGTAGCTAGTAACCTTGTTTTTTTTTGGCATTCATGGCTCTGGCACCAGTTATCCATTTCTGTGAGACCCTTCTGAAGGATATCTGTGTCAGATGTGTGCAGTCATCTGCAAACTTTGTCCCTCCTGTGTTTGCTTGTAAAGTAGATGCCAAACAAGAGTGGGCCCAGGACTGAGCCCTGTGGTACACCACTTGTGACAGGCTTTGAGTCTGACATGGCGCCCAGCAGCCTGACCCTGTGGGTTCTGTCACTCAGCCAAGGAATAAAAACAGAATGCAACCCCCTAAGAAGGGCACAGCAAAATTGGAAAAAAACAAAAGCGAAGGGCAAACACAAGAACCAGAACCCAGGACCAACAATAAAACAAAAAATTTTCACTAAAAACTCAAACTCCAGTTCAGCCATCTTGGAACCCATGTTGTGTATGGGTTGAGTTTTTTTCAATGATTTTTCAATGGGTATTGGGTATTATTTGTATCGAAGGCTCGAGATCGAGAGGTAGGCTGTACTTTATGGACTGCCTTTCCTTGGCAACTGTTTTGGTGACTTCAAAAGTCAACCAAGTTTAGAAGGCATGATCTGCCTTTGACAAAGCCAAACTGGGATGGATCCAAAGTCTGCAAATTCCCTATGTCTTTATTTATGAGGTCCATTATGATCCTCTCCATGGCTTTGCAGATAAGGCTTGTCAAGCTAATGAGTGGGACCACAGTTGCCCCTGGGTATGTATCCAGAGGTAAGACTATGATTAAACAGCTGTCCTAGCTGTGGGTTTAATTCGGGACACCATCAGGTCCCATGGATGCTGTGTTTTTGCTTTGGAGAGCAGTTCTCACTTGGGCATTGGAGATGTTTGGGGACTGCAATGTCAGCCAGTATGTTGGCAATGTCTGTAGGATCAGTAATCTTCACATCATTTTGAACTAGTTCTGAGCATATCTGGGAGTTTCCTCCCAGGTTTCTAACATAGCTAAAGAAGGCCTTATGATTGTCTTTTGAGTCTTTAGCTATTTTCTCTCAAAATTTGCTTTGGATGATTTTATGAGAGCTCTTAGTTTTTACTTATAGTGATCAAATCTTGTAGTAGCTTCCTCCTTTTGTTGTAGAGTTTGTTTATGGCTGGGGTCCACCAGACTGGTTGGTACAAAGAGTCTTTGTTTTGCTTGGGATTGCCTTATCCATGCAGTCCTGCAGGTGCTGGTAGAAGGCATTTGTAAGTGATTCAGAGACCACACTAGTCTTTAGAAGTGTGAAGTTCTTTACTGTGGTCTTTTTATTTCAGGTGGGGTGGGATGAGGACCTCCAGCGAGATTAGTTTATGATCTGATCTCACCAGTGAGGGGTATACTTGGTGTTGAATATTGTGCTCCCATGTTCGTGATGATGAGATCAAGTATGTTTTCTCCTCTTGTGGGGATGGTGACTAGTTGTTCCATGGCATTTGAGTTTATGAATTCCAGGAACTTTTGGGCTAGGGTGTTTGGGCTTGAGTAGTGTTCCCAGTCTATATTAGGGTAATTGAAGTCACCTAGTATGATGGTGTTTGGTGATACATTTATCCTCTAGTGTTTTCAGGAAGGCCATGTGAGGTTCCTGAGTTTGTGAGGGTGGCCTGTAACATGCAGCAGTCTTGCCTATGGTTCCAGTCTTGAGGTGTGGGTGTCCTTGATGAATATGGATACCCCCTCCTTTCTTGGTATTGTCCGGATTTGGGGCGGGGCATGATATGAGGTAAAACCTGATAGTGCTGGGGTGCTCTCAGGAGCCTTGAACCAGGTTTCTGTCACAGCACAGACATCGATGTTCTCCATGCTGAGAAGGGGTGCATGCATTTTGAGATTTAGACTTCTGGCATTGAGCAGCATTACCCTTAGTTTTTTCCTTTTTGTGTTCTAGGGTGGTAGGTTTAGAATTTGAGCCCTTTGAATGACACCAGAGTTTAAGCCAATTGTTAAAGCTGATCATCTTATCTCTGTATTGTGGCATCATTCTTGGTGAAGGTAGGATACTGCTCAAGGTCAGGGTCATACCTGCCTGGGCTACATAATCAGAGAGCTCCTCAATGTCTCTTTTCATGTAGTCAGGTCATTTACACCAGTGTGGACAATGACTGAGTCATATTTGTACCTGCTGTTGAGAGACCTGAGTGCTTCCCGACAGGCAGCTTACTGTGACCTTCTCCTTACTCAGTCTGGTGAGCGGACGTCAGTGTGTCTGACTATGGAGTCACCAATGACTAGTGTGTCTGGCATTGTGTTTGTCCTTAAGGGCTGTGACTGTTTGACACTCTGACTGTGAGGTCTATGTGTTGCAGGTGTTGTGTTCTGAGGTGGTGGTTGTTTGGGTGTCTGCTTTGGTGGCCTCTGCTGTTTTGGTAGATTTTTGATCAGAGCCTCCGAGTATGTCTTTGTGTGTTTATGTGTATGATTTGAGGTTGTGATGGTACTATGTGAGACTGGGTCTATAGTGTGTGTGGTAACCTTCTCCTCCTGACTGGTCTTGCCAGTCCTATGTTGAGAGAGCTCAGCCTCCAGTTTGGCCGTATAGTTGCATCTCTCGCATGTATTTGTGTTTTGTGGGAGGAGGAGAGGGTTGTCTGTGTACATGAGGCATGTGTCTCAGCTGAAAAGGAGAAAACACAGCCCAGTCAGTCTACC
The DNA here is from genome assembly GCF_019279795.1 of Protopterus annectens. NCBI lineage: Eukaryota > Metazoa > Chordata > Ceratodontiformes > Protopteridae > Protopterus > Protopterus annectens. The sequence goes on from NC_056735.1 coordinate 296,541,433, forward strand.
CCGGTTAATAAAAGCAATAAATAAATAAAAAAAATAATACCAGACATCAGCATTTCATACCTTTTATTGTTTAGAAAATGCTTCATGATGCTAAACCAGGTGTTCTATTAATTTTACGTGACTTAGAGTAACATTTAACAAGTGTCCATAGTAGTGGCTAGTGTTTCTGCCCAGAAAAGGCTTTGCCCAAAAGCCTTGAGAACAGTTTTGAGAGGTATTGCAGTATTCCCCCACATGCACACACAAATCTTCAGGACTTCACACACATGCACTGTTACAGACAGTGGTGCAGACACATAGAAACTCAGCTTACATATGACAACCCCACCCCATTACACTCAATGACAGACTCAGCCCTTCACCCATACACACAAACAAACATATCTACTGTACCTATCCTCTAAGTATCCCTCTTACTGCAACTGTCCAGGCAGACACACACTCACACACACACACACACACACACACACACACACACACACACACACACACACACACACACACACACACACACACATGCACATTCAGCTGAGTCCATGCATACCTTTGCAGACATGGATGCATTCTGAAAAACACATACACACACACCCACCACCACCTCTCCATTAAACTCCCCTACACTAACTTGCAATGTGGTCTCTCCCATTATAATTAATGGGTGGATGCCAGTTTTTTGGCTATATTGATTAAGACAGGGAGCAGTACTAATTTATGCATTTGAGCAATTTTATGAATCTCTCAGGTATGTAAATCCCTTTGCACAGGCATTTCTGGGAGAGAGCACCTGCCTGGTAATCATAGCCCATTCCCCTCAAATGCCTCATTAGTATCTAGCGTGGACATGGAGGCAGGCCCGCTTGATAATTCTGCCAGCCAAGAAGAATCACTGCACTGGATCTATGATTCAGAAAGGGCGACACCTTTGATCTCCAGAAATTGATGCAATACTCCACATAAGGAATTCCCAGCTGCTTATAATGTTCATAGGTTTATAGGTATGTTCTAGACTAATGATCACTAGGGCCTTTTTAACCCTAGCTATGCATCCCAAATCTCTGACAATTTCTTGTACCCTTGATAAGTGTAAGCAGGGGACTGGAAGATGAAACATTTACAGGCTGCATGTGTCCATTAGAGGCATGGGTGCAGTAATGACCAATAACTGCGTCTTGTTTTGATAATGGCAGTTTCTTTTTCTATGAATTCCAGTATTTCACTGCCTTTGATGCTGGTCCATCAGATATTAATTATTTATTTTATTTTTACATTTGTTAACCAAGGACACTTTTAGTTACAGCTTTGATGAAGCTAGCTAAACAATTACCGGTTCTCTAAAAATGATACCTGATCTCATAACATCAACATCTCTTTTTGCTTTTGTAGCTTCTACTGCTTAACTTCCACTCATGTACCCAGGATTTTGCTTCACAAGTACACTAATCTACATGTTTAGAATTTAAACGGGTACGTTTCAAACAATTGTCCTAACTATGCAAAGTGTTTGGTATTCTTTCTAAATCTTAACCTCGTGCTTTGTGTCATCAAGATAAAAGCAACTTTTACTTCCAGATCTTCCACAATGATATTAAAATAACATAAAGAACTAGCCCTGTGATACAACACCATTCATAGTCCTTTCACTGACACAAAGTCATTTCGCTGTGGCATTTTCTGTTCTAACAATTTACTCAAGTGACCTCAGTTAGAACAAACCTGAGCCTTTGCAATTTGCTCACTAACATATTTAGTATAGAGTTTGATGTGCACAACTTCTTTTGCTAAGACATTTGCTACAGGTTAAAGAATCATGTCATAGGTTTTGTGCTCCATTGGCTTCGGTGGCATGCAAGAATGCATCCTTTCAAAATGATTTTCCCTGCAAATGAACTAAAACTTCTAGACAATTAATTTCAGACCCTCTTGATTCCCTTTCTTGAGAAGAGAAATCACATTTATCCTCTTCCACTCTTCTAGAACCTCAAAATTTCCCCATAATTTGTTAGAAAAAGATTTTATAGTTTATGTTAAGTAAGGTGTTATTCAGCACAAAGGGCACACTGTTGTTCATAAAATACTCGGTTTCTGTTCTCCCATGCAGTATAAAATGCATGTCTGGGTTACACCTGTGCAATGGTACTTGTATGGTGCATAATAAATGTGACTCATAAACAACTTGCTACTCTATATATAGACACCAAATGCAATGTTCCTAAATCATCTGCAAGTAGCTGTCTGGGCTGAGAAAGGCTTCTCTTTTCTAAACTAAGATAGCCACATAGTGAGAGACTATAACTCTTGCCAAAAACCACAAAGGCCATCACCACCATGACTACTTTACATGTTACCAAAAAATGGAAAGACTAGCTCACCAGAGAACACCCTTGGAAGGAAAGATTGGTGTAACAGCATTAAAACTCTCTCAATATATGTTTTACTATGTGCTAAAAGTGGCATGCTTTCTTAATCTGTGGTCTGTTATCAATGTTTACATCGGACTGATGTATGGTGGTGCTGATTACTAATATTTTTGCTGTTTGCAAGATTGCAGCTGAAGCTATTCCAGTACATAACCGACAAGCACTGCACCATCTCTTGCCCGTTTCCTTGCATGGTTATTGTTTCTGCTGGTGCCTATAAACTGATAAGGCTTTACTGCGGAGAGAAGTGTGAGATATCACAATGCCAAGAAGCTCAGTAACCATTAGAAGAAGAGAATCCATGGGGTCCGTGCAATGTACGTATCTGGTGGATGTGGACATTACACATCAATAAAATGTGATGAGCTGGATGGTTCCGTGGAAAATTAGGGCATGTTTGCAGGGAAACAGCAGCAGTACTTTGATGCAGACTATACATTTCTAATGATAAACATGTTCCTATTCATAAAGAAATGATCCTGCATGTTTGTATGTTCAAAGAAATGCTCCTACGTGTTTGAGTGCCATGAGAACAAATATTAATAGGCTTCTGCATAGTTTGACTGCTCCGAGCAGGTCTCTGTTTGAAGAGATAATGTGAGTGCCATGAGCTACTTGTCACCAAAGTCATCATTAATTGCATGACATTTCAAGTCCCACAAGTATAAACAAAGGAGAGACCATTGCAGCTTATCTGACAGAAATGAAAAAAATATATCAGAACATTGTCAGTTTGGTAATGGTTTAAATGGTACTGTAAGTGATAATTTGCTGTGTGGAATTCTGCAAGTAGGAATCCAAAACAGACTGGTACCTTAGTCAGATATAATGTTTAAACAAGCAGAGGAGAGGCAGTCTTAAGGGAAACTGCAGATAGAGATGCAATGCAATTACAAGGTGCAGGTAACTTGATAATGTAAACAAAACATATAGAAATAAAAAATGCGTATCAGAAGCTCTAATAGACTGTGTTAGATGCAGATCCTAGTTTCATTCTTGGTGTAAATTCAAACATAAACAGTATAGACGTTGCCACAAGATAAGCCACATGCACACAGTTTGTTACAATGGTGAGGCAAAAGATTCAATGTGTCAGACTGAAAAGAAAAATGTGCATAACACTGCTGATGTCTCCGACACTAACAAGGAAGATGTTTAGGCCATTCTGAAGTGAATGAGGCAGCCTAGCAGGTGATTGTACTCATACTAAAGATAAATGGACACGTGGTGGAAATGAAGCTGAACACAGGGTCATCAGTTTCAGTAACATCTCAGAGTGACAAGAAGAATATTTCAGTAAACAAACGTTGAACCACTCTTTCTTTTTTTTAATGATTCAGTGGTGAAGAACATGCACCACTAGGGGTGCTGCCTGTGACAATGGAGTATAATGGTCCAATAGGGGCAGAGTGGTGTCCTAGGAAACACCTCCACCCCCCCCCCCCCAAGTAAAGTAGAAAAGCAAAGAAAATATACAAATGAAACTTAAAGAGCCAAAACAAAGCTCCTCTGATCTTCTGAGTTCAATTTTGAATGTGTATTCTGATAGCATTACAGAAAAGTCATTAATTCTTTCATTTAAACAGTTGCAGAATCACAACTGTTGAAATGAATGAGAATTCCAATACTGACTGAATGGCAGCATTCCTCATATCTGTAGTTCACTGCTTGATCAGTTATGGCGGTATGGCTTTGAACATAGCCTTTTCTTTTACTATAATCCCCAGTCCCCAACCCCTTATGTACAGTACAGCCATTTAAATGATTCATGTTTTTGTCTTTGTATTAGTATGCTACAGCATGTTGATGAATTTAGGACCACTGGCCCATTTACTTTACCCCCCCCAATGATGTTGTTAAGGTGAAGAAAATAACCGATGTGCACTTTCCAGAGTTTTCCTTTATGGCTCTTTCAACACCATTAATAATTCAAATAGCCAACTATTCTTTACCACTGCCTCTCTTGTTAACAGTCTGTTCTACAAATTCATACCCATGAAGGTAATTATTGCATGGACGCAGCTGTTGTTACAGTTAGCAGATACACAGACTCCTGCTTGTTTAATCAAAAATTTTGATTAAATTCAACTCATAAGCCAATCAGTTGTTGTATATTCCCTTTACTCCTGATAATACTCAACTTAATGTAAAACAATAGTGAAAAATCTAACTAACATTGCAATGTCTTTATAAAATGGACTGCTTAGAATTAAACTCTGTTCAGTGCAGGAAAGTATTTTTACTCTAAAAATGCATGTATAAAATTAGCCTTAAAGAGCATTAGCATACCTCTTTAATATTCATTGCATTATATTACCACAAATCCTGTTTCAATTGGAAATGATAAAATGGGTGGGGTTGAGAGACAGAAAGTAATGTGACAGCAGTAATGCATAGCTGGAGATGGGAGTCATGGTTGGATCCATATCCTCTTGGTGAAAGCACTCAGTTTACTGAATTTTTCATCAGGACAAAAAAAAATTCCCAGTATTAGATTGCACAGAACTCTACACCAATATTGTGGGATATTTATTAAAATGGACATTTCCTTACAGTGTCTATCCACAGTGTACTGTGATGTTGGGTCCTGTAGACCTTACCCAGCTTCTTTTCCAAGGGACTCCACTTTTAAGAATGTGTGAAGTTCCAGAATGGATACTTGGAATTTCCATACTAATTTGTTTTCAGACTATGAACTTCTAAGTTAAGATTTTCACTCTAAGTACCTGTTTTTGCACTGTTATTTTGTGTGGTAAACATATTTAGAAAATCATTCTCAATCTGGTGTTTATTTGCTTGTGTTAACCCAAATAGACATTACCCATTTTCGGAAAGGATCTGCACATGGAGCTTTTCTCCCCCAGGTCTCCATTGAAAAAGGGCTCACTCTGGCCCAATGGACTTTCCCCAGTTAACAAACTGCAAATAAATAAATAAATAAATACAAGGGAGAAAAAGTCCCCAAGGGAGAAAAAAATATTTATTTATTATGCACATTAATTAAACATGTGTGTACAATAACAAATAAAGGAGTATAAAAAGAATATTTCACACATAAAAGTATAACATGCTAGAGTTGAGAATATCATCAGGAAGATGAGAAGAATTTAAGAAGATAACTACATATTTAATAAAGTTAACAGAGAAACATTAGTATGCAATAAACATAATACTGGTATGTATAATTTGGACCACAAGCTACTTACCCATAGGAAAAATGGATTAGGGGATACAAGTAAAGTTCCTAATTGGAAAACCCCAGCCCCAGATGCAGTACCTAACATCTGGCTAATAGTATTGACATCTTTACATGAAGATTTAGCCATGACTAAGAACTATTTATATGCACACCCTGAACACATGCCAACTTGGTTAACAACAGGAAAAATGATAATTCTCCTTAAGAGCGAATCTGCAAGATATCCTAAAAGCTATAGACCAATAACTTGCCTTCCGGTGATGTATAAACCATATACTGGAATTGATGCTGGCAGAGTTTATAGTCATATACAAGAAAACTCAATTATGGTAATACAACAAAAGGGTAACAAAAGAAAGTCATATGGAACAATTTGTTGTTAAAGTCATAATGGAGTATTGTAAAAAGGAGAAGAATCTAAGTACGGCATGGATAGACTTCAAAAAGCATTTGATAGCATCCCACATTAATGAATAAATGAGGGTTTTCAAACTTGTAAGATGCATCCTACATTGATCAGTTACATTACAGTGACCATGAAAAAGTGGCAAACTACTTTGCAATTAAGCCATGATAAAGGACAAATAATTATCCCAGGGATAAAATTTCAAAGGGGGATATTCCAGGGTGACACTTTGTCACTTTTGTTCATTTGTTTTTTCCTTTAACCCATTAAGCTGTCTACTTAACAGAATAGGCCATGGCTACAGTTTGGCTCCCAGAAAACAACAAAATGTAAAGACTTCTCATCTTGTCTCTGTGGATGTATAGTTCATCAGATGAAGAACTGAAAACAAAACTGCAAGTATTCAAAACTTTCTCAGATGATATAAGAATGTCATTTGGTCTTGATAAATGTGCAAAAGCAACTTTTAAAGCAGGAAAGCTACATCACCAAGAAACTATCCATCTTGGACAAAATGTAATATAAAAGAACTTGAGCAAGAGAGAGTGTATAAATATTTGGGAATTGATGAAGGATCAACAATAAAACATGAACACGTGAATAAAACGTAGTAGAGAATATTTTAGAAGGCTAAACTTAATAGTGAAAACAGCTCTGACATCTAGGAATAAAGTCCAAGCTACAAACCAATTTACTCTTCCTGTTCTAAATTTCAGTTTTAGGGTAACTTACTGGCCCCAAAATGTACTAGATCAGTTGGACAGGAAGACAAAAAAAATGCTTCAGGCTTATGAAATGTTTTATAAAAGTTAGCGTTTACCAAGATTATATGTTCCCTGTTCTGAAGGAGCTATGGGCCTCCTCGAAATTGATTACATGCATAGATCTGACATCTGATCGTAGACACATAAAACCCTCTTGCAAGTCTCCAAAAGTAACAATAGGGCTGAGGACTCCCTCTATTCCCACCATATCTCTAAAATCTGGAACTCTATTCTCCAACATATTTTAAATATCACTGACATAACTCAATTGAAGAAACAACTAAACAATTACTTATATAGGTGCTGGATGTGCTCCTGTATCAACCCAGGCTAATCTCTCCCCTGTATGTCTTTTCCCCAACCTATGAACTCCATACTTACATATATGATGTATCTTCTTCTTCTAACCCCATTCTCTGCCTTTTTCACTTTCTTTACTAACCTGACTAAAAACTAAACTTTCTCTGAATTATCCTCTATGAAAAAACTCATTCCTCCTTATCAATTTGATAATTTTATATCAATGTATATCTATAGATTTGATGGTACACCTAATGATGCCAATGTATATTTATATTTATACTTGTCTTAAAACATCACTGTATTTGTTCCTATAATGTTAAGGCCTATATAAGATGTTTTCTGGAGCTTTTCTCCTGTACCTCTGCTGAAAATGGGCTCACACCCAAAAGGACTATCCCAGTTTACAAATGTAAAAATAAATAAATAAATAAATAAATAAATAAATAAATAAATCTGCAGTCATAGGCCTGCATACATATTTGCTGACCTCACGAGATCCAAACATAGAGAAAGTTTTAAAACACGAGGAGAATAAGTCTGTGATGACTTCCCTGCTTAGTTTAGCAGAAACATATTGGTGTCAGGTTATGTCAGGTGGGAATGGAAATCAAACCAGAAGTAGATAAAAATCAGGCAGCAACTGAATGCACCAAAAAAAAAAAAAAAAAAGAAATTATGTAAATGTTATTTTAATTGAAAATAAAAAAAATTTGAAGACAAAAAAAAAAACAAAATAAAGAATATAAGGTGAAGGATCAGATAAGAAGGCAAGAAATGTGGAAATGCATAAATATAGCTGTAAGAACAGAAAATTCTTGGAACAGCCTCGTGTCAATCAGGATTTAATATAGGAATGGTTAAGGAGAGGTAAATTTAAACCAAAAGATGAAAGGATAATACTGGCTGCCCAGGATAGTGGAGTACAAACATGTTGATTTACAAAACTCATTGAACATATCAGAGAAACAAACAAATGCAGGTTTTGTAAAACACAGTTGTAAACAGTCACACATTTTGTTGCTGGGTGTGCTACACTAATGGCAGAAGGTCTGTATACATAAAGCATAATAATGTGGCAAGACTGTTGCAGGGGGGATTATGCAAACATTATAATACTGAAGTAGCTGAAAGCATTGGAAACCTGAGCCACAACGCATCCAGGAGAAGAAGACAAAAGTAGCATTGGTCATTAAAATTGCTACACCCAGTGATTATGGTGTCTTACCTACAGGGAGACACAAAGTCATATACCAGGATATGCAGGCAAAAACAAAGGTAATGCGGAAGACGGATACCCAGACAGTTCCAATAGTAGTAGGAGCAACGGCTCTCATAAAAAAAAATTACGGTTGTGTTTCGTCTAGATGTGTTACTGATACATGTAACTCCTTATGAATTGCAGGAGTTAGTTCTGGGCACAACGTGGGTGCTGCAAAGAGCACTTTTGGTTAATATCAAAAATTAAAACAAACTAATGTAATGAACTTTAATCATACTTTGACTTAGGAACAGGTCCAGTCCCGTCATGGTATTAGAAACCCAGAAGTGTTGGAGAAATTAAACAGGGAAACATGGAAATAAAGCAGTCTAAATGGAGATGCCCATGATGGCTAAGAAAATGTTGGACAGGGCAACAAGTGCTATGCATGTAATTATTGTACTAATGTCTTACACAGTTAATCAATGCGGTGAACAATACGATAATTTAATAAAAGAAGGATGAGGCAGTGAGATATTGCATGGCAAACGTATTTTTAACGAGCAATTGAGATTGGCATGCAGGTTCGAATGTTGTGTTGCCTTAATAGTAAGAAAACCCCTAAACTATTCATGGAACGGACCTTAAATCAGTGGCAGTTTTAAATGCGGGTACGGTTTAGTGAGTTCATAGACTATCGGGGTTTGCATTAATGTTTAGTTACTTCACAGACTGAGTACAGTACTTACAGTACCAGAAATGTTTAATTATAACGTTTGCCACTATTTGTTGCTGTAATCATCGCTTTTCTGTCACAAAAGCAAACATTTTAAGAGACAGAAGCAAGACAATGAGCCAACATTATGGTCTTACGAGAGGTGTGGTAGCACATTATACACATAAAAACACCATGAGAGCTATTATTTGCCAGAGCAGTTGTCCCGAAGAATGACAGTCAACATGCCAGAAGCAATATATTCTTAAAGTAATCTGGAACATCCTTTCGGTAATTCTTTGTATGTCCTCCAAGCATTTTAAAAACGGCGTTCAGGCAGTTCATTTGACATCTGAGTTATACTTTGGCATGCCTTTAAAGAGCTTTAATTGCGGTGGGGGGGGGGGGGGGGTGTAATTGGTTTTCAAACTCTAGTCATGTCTTATTGGTGGACTGTACTTTCAGTAGGAGAGAATTTATTATAATAGTTTTACCTCTCAACTGTACAGATTTTTGCAGAATGTCAGATTTTTGCCTCATATTTTTCGTCTGTTCCTCGTAAAAATTGTGTTTTTTTATAAAATATTGGGATGATGTAAGGATTAAAGTTACTAAATAATGACATGCATTTCAGTTTCAGACTTCATATATTTCAGATTATGCATGCTAACATAACTCATATTATTCTAGGAACTTTTTAAGTTTATAAGAGCAGTATTTTAAATGTGCCCTGTTTTTTTTTTTTTTTTTTGGGCCTTCGTTCCCCCATTATGTCAGGCTTTGCCCAGATTTCTTGACTAAGAAGTTGATATATATATATATATATATATATATATATATATTTATATATATATCTATATATGTATATGCGTATATATATATATATATATATATATATATATATAGACGTGTGTGTCCGTAAAATACATTTATAGTTTAACTACCACATAACAGAGACCTCCATCACATTCATTACAGTATTTGTGCCCCCTGTATTTAAACAGGTTTGGAATAAATTAAAGCCGCAACACAGTACACGTTTATAATTTGGGGTTTGCACATCGTCATTTCCGCTAGGCTCTCCTTGCCCTACGACTGGGGGGATGAAAATTTGGTCATGAGCTGCAAAGCAGAATAATTATTTGCAATAGAGGAAAAAAGCCCGAACTGGAGTGCGTGGGAGTTCTGTTTCAAAGCTCCCCTTCCCGGCTCAGCAGTATTGCCGAGCGCGAGCGTGCAACAAGCCGCGTGCGCCAAATCAGGGAGAAAGAAGGAGTGCGCGCGTGCAAATGGGAAAAAAGCAGACTGGGATAGCAAGGACACACGGCTGGGCTGTAGATACCTGCCATTCACTCTGATGTGGTGCCCTGTGTATGAAGTATGACAAAGCAGCTCTAGTGGAGGAGGTATCAGAGGCGTACTGTGTAAATTCCAGGGTTTCACTCCTCTTGGGTTTTGAAGCTTCTATCAGCTGCAGACGTCGGCGAGAAATGAGAGTATTAGGACCCATGCATTGTGACTGACAACAGCACCAGCAGTTTCTACATGCTCCCGCCTTTCATATGAGCTGCAGGAAATTAAACTGCAGCTACTGTTGCATGGTTTTAGAAGGAAATAGCATACTTTTGCACTGCAGAAATACAGAGCGGGATAGTTTTGTTGGCAGCTGTTAAACATCCAAGAAAAGCACACAACAAAAGTTATTATGGCTCTTATTATGGAACCTGTTAGTAAATGGACTCCAAATCAAGTGGTGGATTGGATGAAAGGTAAATATACAGCGACACACATAACATTATGTTTGAATATTTTGGCTCAGTGTATTTATTACGATTAACATATTTTATAATTGATGCTTTGCGGATGGATGTGTTCTTTAACAGTTGTTGGTCTTTCCCGCAGCAGCATCTACGGGAAATCGAGTAATGCACTTGCTCATGTCCGGGGGCTGTGGGATTCAAGCTCGCTTTCGGGTGACTTGTATTTGGCGCGTGTACACGTACATCTGGCCTTTCCGTTTATTTATATTTGCATGTTAATTCGCATTTGTAATGTGTACCTCTGTATGAATCGTAAAATTTCCAGAATTAACTGGTGATATAATTAGTGGATCACTAATGGGTTGTTAATGTGTTCCGTATAGTTACTGGTTAAGTTCCAGCTTGTACGGTAGGTGAAACAGAATTATGGATACAGACAACAACGAAATACTTTATTCCTGTCTTAGTGGAGCAGTAGTTCGTATGTCTTGCCATAAATCCAGACTGACTTAATAGCTCCCGTTTACAATCATAGCTGGAGTTTAGACCTCGGCATTTTAGCAGTTGTCAGTGTTTAATTAAAACAATTAAGGTGTGCTGCATGTTGGCAATGCATAACTCAAATAAATAGGGACACATCTCAACAGAATCAGGGATAAATAGAGAAATAATCAGGGACACATGTTAGTACTGATAACTTGAGATGTTAACAGGCTAAGATCTTTCCCTGAAGTAAAAGAAGTCTGTAACTCTAATTATTGTCATTATTTATTAAGTGTAACTCACCACCATATATTCAGAAGTCTGCAGTTTTAGGTGGGCTTAAAAGGGACAGAGCTAAAATTTGTGTCAAATCGGGGACAGCTGAAACGTATGACAATACATTGTTGTTGTGGTGGAGCTCTCTCAACATGTTTGTAGTTTGATACATAAGTAAATTCCTGTTAAAACCCCCAGCTTTACAATGTAGATCGGTAGGGAGGGAGATGCAGGAATCTAAACGTGTTATAGTTAGATGCTTAACGTTTTATCTCCAGCAAAATTGCACAACTGAAAACGTGTCAACCGATACTAACGGTCAAATAATGGACAGTAACATGCTTATACAATTCTAGCTGAGTAGTCCTATTATCCAGTGACAAAAACATTTCCTTTGACCCCTGGAGTAGATGAGTTCCCCAAAAATTAATTAATTGGCTGGGCTCATTAATAGCATCAAGATGAACAGCTTGCAGGCAAATATGTATAACTTTTAATATCAACTGCTGATAACATATTCTAAAATGTTGCATCAAGATGAACAGCTTGGAGGCCAATATGTATAACTTTTAATATCAACTGCTGATAACACATCCTAAAATGTTTTCCTGAGATGGGCACTGTTAAAGCAGGTTTCTGCAGTGCACCTGATCTTTTTGCCTAAAACAATGTGCTACTTATGAACTACAGGATTTACTGAAGTCATCTAACCAATTTGCTTTTAATGAAACTATGTTTTAGGCTGTGGTGTTATGCCTTAAGGCATGATAGGTTTAGCAAGTTGACAAATAAAACATATTAGCCATTTCTTGTCTAAGATAATAATGTTTGGTGATGAAACAGTCAGTTACAGTCTATATTTCTCATATGTTGCCAGCTTCTCAAGATGTTAAAGTGGTATGTGGATGTTTACAGTGATTTATTTTCTTTGACAAGATTATGCATGATTTTGGTGTGTTGAAGTCAGTGGCTGTATTTTATATGTATCCTGCTTTAATTCACATCTCTGTTCCTCAACACCATTACTGTATTAATTGTGAAATAAAACAATAGACATTTTAAATATGCCATTAAAGTTATTTGTCAAGTACACTGTAACAGATGTCCTACTGCAGTGTGCAGGCAGGCTTTATGAGTAGGTAGGTGTCAGGCTGGTGAAATTTTAAAATAGTTTCCCAGCTGGTGACCAGTGTTATAATTACAGCTATATTTGATTCTCTGTTGGCAGAAAATTGAGTCATCTTGACTGGTTTGTCTATTAATTAGAGTCCTTGCAGTGCACTTGTTGCATACAGATCTGCCTGAAATGTTCTTGTTATATCTATATGTATGATGCATTTGTGCTTGTGAAATATGGGCCATACATATGTGTCAAATGTGCTCATATAAATGCACTTAAAAATCTGATGCTTAGAGAGAAAATGTGTGTTTATGCAAGCACATGTACATGTGGAAAGACCACACAGCTGAACTCTAAAATATGTTTGTATATAATGCTACTGTTTGATTCTTTACTTATGGATCCTGAATCATGTGGTGATATTATTAATATCTTCATGATGACTATTGTGTATTTCATTTACAAAATGTCATGATTAGTGAAATTATTTGAGTTTTCTATGAAGCATTTTTTTTTCTTGAGATTTCCAAAATGTAAGATCATAGATTAGAGGCAATTCTGCACCCATGCTGCTGGAATTCACAGAACTCTTGCTCACCATGCTATTCTCAGGTATGTCAGCAATCCACTGACAGCTGAGTTTCTGAAATGGCTATCTGTAGATCATCTGCTGGCCTTTTCCTTGCATTATCAGAATGCTTATAACATCTCATTGAACCCTACTTTATGAATAAATCCTTTCTTTATTCTCTGTGTATACTGTATTGTTTAATACAGTTTATTCTCACAGAAGGTATGTGAACATGCAGTATGCTTTACGGAAATAAAATATGCGATTTTGTAAATCATATAGTTGTCTAGCGGTTTTAAAACTGGTACCCCTCAGACACATTTGTTTGTGTCCATGGAACATGGTAGGTATTTAGTTTTAAGTAATTTACTTGCTGAGTTATGATGTATGTGTGCATTTCTGTTTAATATATATGTTCACACAATGACTGATATTAATATAGTCAGGCATTTTTAATTGTAATGCCTGTGGGATAAATTGACAAATGTTTTGTATATGTGCAGTTTGTTATATCCTACAATGAAAAACAGCATATTAATCTCTCCCTCCGTAGATAATGTATTCATGTACTGTGGTACCCAGAGGCACTGTCCGCATTCAGCCAGAGCAGGGGTTGACTAGGCTGTGGATAATTAGCATTCAGCTAGTGCAAAGTAGGCTAGCTAGCAGGGTGATGAGCTGCATTCATCTGGTGCAGAGGCACATGGCAGTGACTGTCAGATATGTACTTCATCCAAGTACAGGGACAACAGCATTTAACATGAATATGCAGCTTTCAGGGTCATGGGTCACTACAAACAAATATATAATCAGCAAGTTTAAAGTAGGCTTCATTTTAGAAATCAAGTATGCAGTGAGACCTCTGAAAATGTAAGCAACACTTCTGCCTTCTCCAGTTCCATGACATGTAATGACTTGTACCTTCACATACATATGTTGGTATGAATTTCAGAAAAACATTTCTGTGCAGATTTGACAACTTCCCATTTTAAGTGCATTGACAACCTTTAATGAACAGATGTGTTGTTCTTGAGAAAAAAACAACTGGAAATAAGATTTTATGTATATATTTTACAATAACATGCTAGTATGTGAGAACTCATTTGGTTTGGATACATATATCATTTATTCCCTAGATGGGCTTGGAGTTTGTTTATATTGATCTTACTGCTATCTGTATAAAAGAAAATTCTGTTGATTTGGTTTTCACAATGTATGGAAGGCGTGTAATACAAGTCAATCCAGTTTGTTGGTCAGGACAGAATTTCAGTGAAATCAGTTTCGCGTCAGTAAGAAGATTTGCGGCTATTGAACTTATTTAACACTGCACATGGTGATATCCAATATGACCATTACTGGTTAAGATGTAGATTCTGTAGCAGACAAGAGATTTAGAGTGACACTGTACCTCTAGATGATTTTGAAAATTTTGAGTATATGGCTCTCATGTATGCTCATTGACCTTTGATTGTGACTGAGGTGGTTTGATTCTTATTAGACTGTTGTGAAACAAAAATTGGCAAATAATAAACCATTGTTGGAAACATGGGGGCCTAGATGACATGTTTTAAGTCCAGACAGGCTGAAGTCTTGCATAAGAAGGAAGAACTCCTATCCTGGTGGCATTAAAACTGCTGACTGTATGGTATTACTAGAAGACTGTTATTGCATTATTGTATTTTCTAAAGACTGCGGTGATGGTGCTGCGGTTGTCGCCTCACAGACGTTGCCCGTTCGATTCTCAGAGCGTCTTCTGTGTGGCGACATGCGTGAATGGGAGTTCCTTCGTTGAAGGTTGTGTGTTAGGCCCGGCAAGCCAGTACGTAAAAATCTACTGCCAATCATTAGCGGACCGGAGTTTCGCTGTAGCGACCCCTAAACAGGAAAAGCCGAAAGACACAAACAAACATTGCATTTTCTAAAGAGCTTTGCATTTATGGTGCCTCATTAAGGGGTTGGATCCTTCAGCTACTTCTATGTAACCATTGTGTTCTATCATGGAGGTTCCTACCTTTTGTCTTGGTGCCTTTTTGCAACTGGAGGTTGATAAAAATTTATCAAAGTAGTTTGAAACCAAGTGAATTGGTCCTTACCCTTTTTAACCATTACCCTTTTTTGTATTGCTTTGTCTTCTTCTATTTTGTATATTATGATTTATTTTCTTTACACTGTGTTTTACTTGTATTCTGCTTTTCACTGCATATTTAAACTAGGAAAGAGACTTCAGTTGTGTCTCTTGTGAGTCCCACACAAATTGTTTCTCATCATTCTCTCTCCCTGGTCATGTTTGTTTTTTTATACTCAACTGTCTTTCTAATTGTCTGCCCTGGTCCTGTTGTTTTTTTTAAACTCAACTGTCTTTCTAATTGTCTGCCATTTTTTGTTAATTTGACCATGTATCGCCCTCCTTATCCTCTTTCATTGGCTATTGTAAGCACAAAATTATCATTTAGTGAAATCACTCCTCTTCAACTATTTAAATTTATTGGCGATCCCACTGTATTCCATACAACCAGAATACAAAGTGTCCACCTCATTCCAATTTGTCTTGCTCTTTTAAACGAGTGGCTCTCCACTTAGATAATGAAAGCTTAAAATATCCCCTTTTTCATATCTAACTGATTAGTGCACACTGCAGCTCTTAGGATATTAACCCATTTTCTATCTTACCATTAAAATATACTGCAAGACCACCAATTATTTGAGAGCCCACATTCTGCCTATCAGTAGTCATCTTGAGATTAGTGCTTGTGTTTTGCTCATGGTGAGTGATTGTAGCATAGAGACATTATTTCCTGAAGACTGCTGATCACTGGAAAGACTAACAACTGCTTCATAGGTGCCAGCTTAGAATTTGTGCTTATATTTTGCTTCCCCACATCTAACCAATCACATACCTCACAACCAACCAATCACTGACCTTACTCTTCCTACTCCACCCCCCACTACATTTAACCAATTAACATACTCTCGCCTACAACAATGACACCCACCCTACTATCACATCATAGTCACCTCACTCTCATGCAAACTCTCTATCCAAACAATCCTAACACTAAACCTCTACCTCACCTCTTATCACATCATACTACACACCCCTTTCACTACCTCTACAAAACAAACCTCCACCTACAACTCCAGCACTCCTTATTACAACCAACTTATATCATCAAACCTCTTCCAAAACATCACTATAACACCAAACCCACTTAAGATACTCTCGATTACCCCCAAATCACCTACTACTAACAAGCACATTGCCATCTTAATTAAACTTAAGAAACTCCTCCACGACCATCACTACCAATTAATAATTGCAGGTGATATTCATCCAAATCTAGGGCCTAACCCTCCGCACATACCACTCTCCCATCAAACCAGCTGCTAACCAATAGATCAAAAACTAGCCTACTAATTCTGTGCTTAAATATTCAGTGTTAACAACAAGGTACACTTACTACATGCACTACTCTCCACCTACAGCCCTGATATATTATGTCTGATAGAAACCTGGCTAAAGTCCACTACTGCAGACAAAGAACTTCTACCTATAGGTTACAATGTACTTCGCCAAGATAGATTAACTAAAAAAGGAGGGGGTGTAGCCCTACTCTATAAGAATACACTAAATATTACCACAATTACTGTAGATATTCCCAGTTTCAACAACTCTGAAATCCTCCTAGCTAATTCAGACTTGGTAACAAAAAGTCGCTCAACACTGTCACATTCTATATACCGCCATGCAGTAACATCCCAACCACAGAAGCCTTCCTACAATGGTCAAACCAAAACCTCCCAAAGGAAACCATTATACTCTGTGATTTTAACATAGATTGGAATACCTGCCAACCTTAAACTCAACCAACCATATTAACCTCTATAACTTTTCACAAGTTATCCACAGTAGCACTAGACTATGAACTCCTAAAATTAAAGAAAGCCTCCTATACTGGATATTAATTAACAGGACAAATACCTCATACCAGGCAGGTGTCCTCCCAGACACCCTCAGTGACCATCAACCCACTTTTCTGTTAAAACTCAAAACCCAATCTACCCCTAACTCCAGATCAATAACAGCCCACAACACAAAAACCTTTGACCCCAACAAATTCAAACTCGAACTAAAACACTATAACTCTGACATGCTAAAGACCTTACTCCTAGAAGAGGTCATAAACCATTTCAACAACAACTTCTTAAGCATCCTGAATGCCAACGCCCCACCCTGTATCATTAAACTCAAACCTAAAACAGCCCCCTGGCTCGCCAAAGAGACTAAAAAGAAAATTTCAGACAGGAGCAAAGCCTGGCACACCTGGAGAGGCACTAAAATCCCAGCAGCTAAGATACAATTCCCACAGCTCAATAATGAAACAAAAAGGTCAGTCCTCCTAGATAAAAATAACCATTTCCTTGACCTACAAAACAAGCACCAAAACAACCCCAAGAAATTCTGGGCAGGCATAAACAATATACTCCACCCTGGCCACCCCTCCACCTCATCCCATACTTCTACTAATGAAATCACAAATATACCAGACACATTTAACAAATATTTCATAGAGACTATTGCTAACCTTGTTCAAAAACAGCCAACAAATACTACTACTAATCACCCGCAACCTTCAGATACACCTAAAACTTCCTTCCAGTTTCTACCCATCCCAACGAACTGTGTCAAAAAGTTACTACTTTAACTCAAACCTCCCTCACTAGCAGCTGATAAACTACCTGCTGAATTGCTTCAGCTGGCTGCTAATGAACTTGCCTTCCCATATCTATCCTACTAAACAGATCTATCTCAGAAACCTCAATCCCACCCATCTGGAAAACCTTCTATATTATCCCCATAAAGGCAGAACCTCCACCGATCTCGCCAACTATCACCCGATAGCCATTCTGTCTCCTCTGGCAAAAATACTTGAGAAATGCATCCACCACCAATTCATGCCATACCTGCTTAACAACCAACTGCTTTGTCTTACACAGCATGGATTTAGGCCAGCACATAGCACTATCACAGCCCTTGTTTCCTTCACAAATGTCATCAATCAAAACAAAACACACAGGTTAACTAACTTCTGCCATATTTCTGGACCTATCCAAGTCCTTTGATATGGTCAATAATGCCAAACTGTTACATGCCCTTGCTGACCTCAGCCTAAGTAACCAAACCGTAGCATGGTTTCAGAACTACCTACATGGGAGACAACAATTTACTTATTTATTTTATTTTACATTTGTTGACGGGGCTAGTCTAACTGGATATATTTCCATTTTCAGTAGAGGCCCGGGGAGAAAAGCTCCAACCTAGCACAAAATATAATATACAGATGTATAACAAATAAAGTAGGAAGAAATTAAATACAAAAAAGGAGTTTAGAAGAAGTACAATACTAAGAAGGATGAGTATAAAGGATTATATAAGTCTTTTTACTGTAAGATATGAGATACATTAAAGTTCATTGATAGTTTACATACGTACTGGAAGTTCTATTAATCGTACTAGTACCAGTTTCTGCATACCGAGGGGTACGCAGAGTATGATTATGTATCCAGAGGCAGTGTGAAGATAGAAGTAGGGAATGGTTGAAAATTAGTCAGGGTTACTGCAGGGACATAACCAGTGAGATTTTAGGTGTCCTTTGAGTTTTACTTAAAGAATGACAGTGAAGGTAGTAGAGTTAGATCTGTAGGTAGAAGGTCCCAGTTTTTTCCAGCAGTATTGGAGAAAAGGGTGTCACCTGCCAAGTTATTGGACTTACTTATGCTAGATAGTAATTTGCTAGAAGAGTGTAGGGAATTAAAATTATTATAAGGGGTAATTAGGTTAGCAAGTATAGGAGTATTATTTGGTTGGTAAAAGATTTTATGGGCAATGGTGAGTTGGGAAAAAATCAGAATGCTAGGAAGTTCAAGCCAGTCTAGCTGCTTTATATTCAGGCAGTGGTGAGTTTGAAATGCATTGCCAGTGGCAAATCTGGCAATATTGTTGTAGGAGGTTGCTAGTTTGAGAAGATTATTTTTTTTAGATTAGTGTAAATAGGTGAGGCATAAAGAAGATTTGAGATTAAATGAGAGTGGGCAATAGTGGTCCTAGCTGTTGGAGTTAAGAAGGGTTTGATTCTATATAAGGATCCCATTTTTCTGTTTACTGTTTGTATGGTGTTATTTATGTGGCTATCGAAGTTAAGGTTGTTGTCGATTGTGACTCCTAATAATTTTGTGGTAGGATTGGGTAAGATAAGGGTGCCATTGTTGGATTTGACAGAGAAGTCTATAGGAGAGGACCTACTGGTAGGTGTAAAGAGTAGGAGCTTGCTTTTTTTTTTGGCGTTCAAAAGGAGGCAGCGTTTCAAGAACCAAACTTCTACTGAGCTGAATACTTTTTGAGTTAGTGAGTGTAGATCAGAAATGGAGTTGGCAGAACATATAAACGTGGAATCATCGGCATATTGAATACAGGTGGCTTCAGGGATTGCTCCATGAAAGTCATTTGATGAATAAAGAAAAAAGAAGAGGTCCTAAAATGGAGCCCTAAGGGACTCCAAGGGTGACTGGCAGGTGGGATGATAGTTTATTTTCCCAGAGAACTGCCTGTTGCCTATTGTTGAGGTAGGACTTACACCATTGTATAGCTAGGGTATCCAGAGAAAGAGATTCAAGAGTATTTATAAGCAGGGGGTGGCTTACCATATCAAAAGCCTTTGACAGGTCAATGAAGAGAGCAGAAGAGAGGATGTTGTTATTATGGTTCTTATTAATGGAGTCTGTGAAAGATAGGAGAGCGGTGGTGGTACTATGAAATGGCCTAAAGCCATGCTGGGAGTTGGCCAGTATGTCATGTTTGGTTAAGTGGTCTAATAGCTGGTGGTGAATGCATTTTTTCATGACTTTTGCTAAAGGTGATAGTAGAGCTATCGGTCTGTTAGATTTACCACCTTTATGTAGGGGGATAATGTGGGAGATTTTCCAGATGTCTGCGATGATTCCGTCATTAATGGTTCTGTTAATTAGGATGGATATGGGAAAGGCAATGACTTTGGCTGCTTTTTGCAAATATTTAGAAGGTAACTGGTCGGCTGAAGGAATACAAGGCTTAAGTTTTAGTAAGATTTTGTAGATGAGAGTGGTTGAGATAGATTGAAATTGGAATGTTGGTAAAGATCCAGGTAAAGAGGTTGGGAGCCTTGTGTTGTCAGTGGAAAGCTGACTTACTAGAGATTGTATGGTCTCTATGAAGTAGGTGTTAAAGTTGTTGGCTGTTTGATTTGGGGTGTTATGATCAGCATCTTGAGTGGATGGTGTGCTAGAGTGACCGGGGTGAAGGAGCCTATTTATGCTAGTCCAAAATTTCTGTGGATTCTTTTGGTGTTTGCTGTAGCTTACAATAGTAGTTCTTTTTTTCTTGTGTTTCTTAGCTGTCCAAAAGTTTATTGTTCAGGGGAGGTTCTGTTAGCTCTCCACTTAGCCCAAGCTTTGTTTCTAAGTCAAATTTTTTGTCTAGTTTCATTTGAAAGCCAGGGGGCTGGTTTGGATTTCATTCTAATGGATCGTTTAGGTGCATGCACATCATGGTTTAGGTGCATGCACATCTAGGATTGCTAGAAATTTAGAGTTAAAATGTTTAACAGCCTCATCTAGTGAGAGTATTTTTAGAGGTTTCCAGTCACATGCATGGAGTTCATTTTGGAATAGTACAGGGTTAAAGTGTTTCTTGGTTCGTGAGATTCTATAAGTAGGGGTGTTAGAAATGTCATTCTTTTGTCTTATAATGTAAGTTAGAGTATGATCACTTAGATCATCTGGTAAGGTTCCTACATTATAAGTATGTGGGTGTTTATTAATAAGTATCCAGTCTAAGGTGCTCTCTTTTTTGGTTTGTTTGTTGATTCTGGTAGTTGAGGTGATAGTTTGATTAAAGCCATGGAGATTAATATGTGAGGAAGGCTTATTAGCGGTGAAGGTTTTCCAGTCAGTATTAAAGTCACCTAATATTATTGTTTCTTGTGGGTAAGTTGAGGACACCCAGCTAAGAATATCTTCTGTTATAGTGTTGTTATTACCGGGGGTAGGTATATACAGATCACATAAAGGGATTTGTTAGGGTTGATTTGAAGTCTGGAGATGAGGACTTCAGCCTTACTGTCCAGAGGGGGGTTATAAGTTTTATAGAGGAGATCTGTAGGCTGTTTTTATATAGGAGTGCTACTCCCCCACCCTTACGTTTTAATCGGTCTTGTCTCAATATGTTATGTTATAGCCAGGGGGGATAATTTCATTATTCTTAGTTCCAGGTTTTAACCAAGTTTCTGTAAGGCAGAAGATGTCGAAGGAGTGACTATCAAGGAGGCATGAAGGTGGGCAATTTTGTTGTTGATACTGTGGATATTGAGATGTGCTATTAGTAGAGAGTTGGTGAGTTTGGTCTGGATTGGAAGGTTTGAGGGTGTGGTGCAGTGAATATTTACTATGGAGGCATTGGTTGGGCCAGGATTAGGGTGGATGTCCCCATCCTTTAAGGTTCTTTAGCTTAAATACTGGGTTGTGTGAATAGTTAATTAGAAGTTTCCATTTTCTTATTAAGAGGTTGTTGTACTTAATGTGTGTGCATCAATGGTATTGAGGTAGCATATATCAAGGAGTGGAGATGATGTTAATGTGTATATGGGAGTGTGAGGTATTATGAATGCTTGTTTGTTTTGGAGGGAGGGTATGGTGGAAGAGATTAGACTTTTCAAAACAGGTTAGGAGATAGGCAGAGGTGAGGGCAGGTAAAAATATAGTTAAGAGTATTAGGTTGGTTAGGATAACTTTCATTGTACTTTGCATATTGTTATGAAAACCTATACAAATACAATGGAGGTAGACTGGGATAAGGTAATGAGGAACTGGTGAGAGTGGGAGAGACTTAAGGAGAGTGAGGAGTAGTGCTATAGGGTATAGAACAGCACTATAAGTAGAGATACTAGAGAGAGTTAGAGGAGGAGGGTGTAGCTAAGTGGAGTAAGTGGTTGGGGCAATTGATTGGTTGGATGAGAGAGAGGGTGTGGTTTAGGAAGTATAAGTGTAGGACCACTGGGGGTCAAGCAGTTCAGTGGGACAATAGCTTATCCTCACTGCTACCCATCACCACAGGAGTCCCACAAGGATCTGTTTTAGGTCCCCTCCTATTCTCCATATTCACAAACAATCTTCACACTCTGTCAAAATACAACAGTTATACAATATGCTGATGACTCGACACTTGTATGTTCAGTCAATGACCCTCAGACACTCCTCTCTATAACACAAGATGTCTTCCATGCCACAGAAAACTGGTTTCTTAGCAAACACCTACTTCTAAACCCCCTCCAAAAAAACTATTACTGTTCCCACCCACCAAAATTACCACCAAACACATTCCCTTTAACATAATCTCCAGAAATGGGACCATCATCTCCTCTGACACTCGCACCAAATTGCTAGGAGTTACCATCGATAATAACCTCAAATTTGATCTTCATATTAACCAAACCATTAAGACTGTTCACAAAAAACTGAACAGTCTATATAAAAATAAACCCTTCCTAGGACAACAATTGATCAGACTCACCTTCTCCCTACACTATTCTATTCCTCACCCATTCTCACCAATCTACCCAAAACCAAAACTGGCAAGCTCAACACTTGCTATAATAAAATTGCAAAATTTTGTGACAGGTGCCCCCTATCGTGCCCACCACTGCCTATCGTTAAACAACTTGACTGGCTTATATTCCCTAATCTCCTGAACTATCATCAACTATCCTTCGCCCACAACCTCCTGTTATTCCCTGACAAAACCCCATCACTGGCTAATCTGCTAGTACCCCAAGCTAATACCAGACAACTTCGCTCTAGCAACAAAAGACTAAGTAAGATCACTAAAACCAACAACACAGCTGATGACTCCCTCTTCCCCAACTATATTGGCAAAATCTGGAACTCCCTACCCACATCTTTTACCTCAGCTGTCTCAAAGGACACATTTAAAAAAACTCTTGAAGGAACACCTCATGAACTCTTGGATCAGTACATGCTCACCACCTGGCTAAATCCTTCCCCCACCTTACACGCTATACCCCTACATCAACTGCTAAAACTAACACCTCTTTTTCCTGCCTTGCATACATATCCCAACATCCTTTCAACCTTCCCTATTGCTCCCCTACCAATTACTCCCACTACCTACTATACAGTTACAATGTCTCCCCCTCTACCTACCTACTCCTTCACTGTTCTATTCTTCTCTACCACACAGGTATGGAATAACTACATCTTAACCTGAATACTTGAGTGTATCTTATCCAGAACTATTAAACCTGAATCTAATTTCGCCTTAAACTGACCTTTGTCATCCTTCATACCTGATATGTAAACTTGAACTAAGCATGAATAATACTTGTATGTTAACTTAAACTAAGCATGAATAATATATTACTTAACTATGTTAAGTCTGTTACTCTCTATGAATGTGATGATTAGCTGATTTGTACTGTGGAGCTTTTCTCCCCGGGCCTCCGCTGAAAATGGACAAGCATCAAGTCAGATTTTCCCGGTCAACAAATGTAAAATAAATATAATAATAGTGAGAGAAGGATCAGAGTGCATAGATTCCTGACTGTATCTGTGCTTGACCTTGATGATTCATGCGGTTTCTATTAAAGACATCAACCAGGAAAGGCTACAACAAGCCTACGGACCCTTACATCATCTGGGACAAGACACTGGATCACCAAATAGGTTGTGACCTGCTTCTCATCTTCAGATTGGTGCTACTGTTTGCTTTTGGTGAGACAGGAAGCAAAGGAGCATTATATCGCAACAGAGTGAAGTTATGGTGAGACCAACACTAGTAGTAATCAGGCAGCAGCCATTCAGATGACTCCCCTCTTTTTTTAATCATTCTTGACAAGCTAGTTCTTTTCATTTAGTACAGCTTGATTTTCTAATAATTTCAGAATATTTTTCCTAAATACTTCATCTGTAAATCATCAGGCTCTACTTGTTAGCTTCCCCTCAAGTATTTGGCAGTGCCCTGTATAGCCACAGGCACCTTGAGTTGACATTTTTCCTTTTAAAAGCACCATTGAAATTTCACCAATACCTAGTTGCACACAGTATAACTTGTTTGCAGTGACAAACACTGCCCACGGGATTGCAAACTAGATACTCCTAACATTACTTTATATTCTCACTAAAACTGTCTAATCAACACAATACAGACTGTTGCCATGGATATGAATTTTTCCATTATATCTGTTGCCAGCATGATGGATATGGGCATCCTGAGGCAATAGAGAAATTGCTTCATGTTTGCTGACAACCAGTTAATTCTCAAACTGATATGGTATGTGAGAGATGTATTTACTCATTGTCACTGGAGGCAAAGCTCTCACATAAAAGTACTCCTAATGTCAACAAGGTTGTCAGTTGTACCTATACTGCACCTATCGTACACAATTCAAAGCAGACACACAGACCTACATGTGCTGAGACACTTAAATGTTACCTTCCTAAACTCCAAAGACCTCCTGAATGAAGTACACATAAACACCCTCAGCAGCCATGAATGCACTCTCTCAAAACAACATCGTGCCATCCCCAATAGAACCAACACACTTTCCTCCAAAAGAAGGAAGCCAATCTGGTGGTCCCTTGCCATAAACAAACTTTACAACAAAAGGAAGAAACTGTTGCAGAAAAGAGGAAAATCCCAGGATGCAAAAAACTCCCTTACCAGCCTCAGTAAGAAGCTGACATCCCTCATAAAATCCTCCAAGCTAGTTACGAAAATAAAATTGCCAAAGACAACCACAAGACATTCTATAGCTATTTCAAGAATCTAAATGGCAATGCTCAGATCTGCTCTGAGCTACAGTAGGATGGCATTACATATACTGATACCAAGGATATTGCCAATATACTGGCAGATCAATTCAGTGCAAACTTCACCCCCTAAAGGGCCCATCTCAATACCAAAAGATTGCCAAATTCTGGTAATAATGGCCACGCAGATAAAAAAAATGCACTCTCCAAAGCTAAGAATACAGCATCCATGGGACCAGATGACATCCCAGGCTGTGTATTACATAAACTACAAAATGAACTGGCACCTCACCTAAGTGTCATGTTTAATCATAGCCTCACCTGAGGCTTCATGCCCACTGATGGCACACAGCTACAGTTATCCCACTCCACAAGGGGGGATCCACCTTGGATCCTGGGAACTACCACCCCATCAGTCTGATGAGCCTGATTTGCAAGGCCATGGAACGTATTATCATGGAACTTCTAAACAAAGACATTGGCAACCTTCAAACACTGGACCCCATGCAGACTGGGTTCGTGAAGAGCCGATTTTGTTTCCTGAACCTGATTTGACTTTTTCGAATCAGTTTCCAGAGCCATGGACAAGGGTAAGTTGGTCCACACAGCCTATCTGGACCTCGCCAAGGCCTTCGACACCATCTCCCACTCTGGAATCATATATAAACTTACTAAGCTGGGCATTAATCCCTACGTCACTCAATGGGTTCCCAATTGGTTTACTGACAGAACCCACACTGTAAAAGTTGCAGACTCCAAATCCAGCTCCAGACAAGTGACAGGTGGAGTACCTCAGGGTTCAGCCCTGGGACTGCTCTTGTTTGGCATCTACTTCTCTGAAGTACAGGCCAACAGTAAAGGACTCTGGCTAACAAAGTTCGCAGATGACTGCAAACTGGGAGCCATTACTGAATCCCCAAATTATGTGGATATTCTACAAAAGAGCCTTACAGAAACACATGCTTGGTGCCAGAGCCATGGGCTCAAGATCAATGCCAAGAAATGTATAGTTATCCCCTTTGGGAAAAAAACATGTACCTGTGAATTACAACATAGGTGGCAGTACACTAAACACCAAAAGTGTGATAAGAGACTTAGGGACACAGGTTGACAGTGGTCTCAACTTCGATAACCACAGTCAGGAAATCCTTCTATGTGGCACACCTCATCACTAAGGGCTTTTCATCCAGAAAAAAGGAGGTTATTGTCCCACTGTAGTCATCCCTCATTAGACCCATTATAGAATACAATGTCCCATTTGGTATGTACCTCTCAAGACATCTGCAATAGCTGGAAAGGACGCAGAAATACCTCACTAAAAGAATCACAGGCCTAAAGCAGATGCCCTATGCTGGCCGTCTAAAAAAAACTCCACCTATACTCTTGTCACATATCGTCTACTCAGAGGCGATCTCTGATTAACATACAAGGCCATGTCAAACCCAGAACTGTTGGACATGCTACACTTAATGAAATCCCAATCCCCTCAGAGAGACTCCAGGGATCTAAACTTTGTCATAACAATGAACAAAACATGCTGGAGGGATAGGTTCCTGACCCATAGACTCCCCAGACTCTGGAATAGACTGCCCATATATGTCAAGCAGAGTGCCTCTTTGGCCCTCGTCAAAAGGAACCTTGATGATTGGATGAGATCATGTCAGTCGCCCTGCTAGACAGGGGTCCAGGGAAGTAAATACCGGGGGAAGAAATAGCCAGGGAATTGTTATCGCTAGGCTTGTATTGGCCTTAGGGCCGATAGACTAGTACCAGACTAGTACCAACCTATGAACACATACTGCCACATCTCATGGAGCCTAAGCCCATACATTTTCATCATTGGAGACTCCATTGTGAGATACACTGATGTCTGTTTCACCAGACTTAGGGGAAATTCAGTATCGGATGCTTATCAGGGGCAAGGATCCACCACATTAAGCATGCACTCAGGTCATTGGACCACAAGTACCAGTATGACTTTGTCATAGTCCATGTGGGCATGTGGGCATAAATGACTGAGATGTATCTCCCTAATATGAAGAGATGCATCATAGAGCTCTTGGAATATGTGTCCTAGGCTGGTGTGAGCCTCACATTGAGCAGCATATTACCTTGTCTAAGGATGATGCTGCAATATGAACAAAAGATGACTGACTTTCATAATTGGCTTAGTTTCTGGTGCATTTCTAAGGGGGTGCAATATTTGTTAGCATGGAAGGAGATGGTGAATAGATCACGCTGCTTTGCCAGGGATGGTCTGCACCTCTGCCCTCTAGGCTTTTGAATATTGGCTAAAATATCATCCTCCCCCATACTTCCTTTTTTGGCAATGCCACACTGAAAGAACTTCTGACATAAGAAATCAAAACCAGGAAAATCTTTAGGTGTTACTGTTCAATGCTAGGAGTCTAAGCAAAAAGTTCCACTCCCAAGAAGCTCTCTTTACCCTAGAGAATGCTGACATCTGTGTTGTCACTTGACACATGGTTTAAAGCTGTGGACAGCACACCAACAGTGCAAGATTATAATGTCTTCCTCACATTTAGACTAGCTACTACACAGGCAGGGACTAAAGTTTGAGGTGTCTTGGTTTACATCAAAAATAAATATACCTCAAGGCTGGTCAAACAGGACAATGCACTTGAGCTTCTCCACATGCAAATCACCTTAGGCAAAATCCAATACCACTGCCTTGCAAGCTGTAAGTCCCCCTGTATGAGCCAGGAAACCCATACCATGTATCTAAACTTATTAGAAGCAGAGAAGCAGTCACCATCCAACCCAATACCATGTATCTAAACGTATTAGAAGCAGTCACCATCCAACCCAATACCATATTCATGGATGACTTATATAATTATCACACTATTAACTGTGAATCATATATGACACCAAATGTACATGCACAGAGATCCCTGGATATTATAAACACAAACACCCTGGATAGGATTGTTAATACACCAACCAGGGGTGCAACCATACTGGATCTGGCCCTCACTAATATGAGAGAGTGCTGCATGCCCCCAGTGTAATATCTTCTCTGGTAAGGTCAGACTACAAAATAGCATACTTTAAAGTTAAATAAAACCTGGAACCCCAGCTAACCTTGGAATATTCAGAAACTACTCTAAGGCTAACTTACTACTATTAACTGATAACCTAGCAACATTTCAAGCCCCCATAAACCCTGAGAACACTGCTGCCTACACAAAACTGTTGACAGAAATCCTATGTTGTTGCTGCTGTTTGTCGTTCGGCTTTTCCCAGTTAGGGGTCGCCACAGCGGAACTCCGGTCCGCTAATGATTGGCAGTTGGTTTTTATGGGGCAGAGTTGCCAGCCTGACGCCCAGCCTTCAACGAAGGCATGCCCATTCAACGCATGTCTTTCGAACACCCACTTGACCGTGGGGAGGACATGCAGACTCCACACAGAAGGCACTCCCAACCCAAGCCGAGAATCAAACGGGAGAACCTCTTGCTGTGAGGCAACAATGCTACCACTGCACCACCGCGGCTGTCTCACTTGACAGAAACCCTATACAAGTATGTTAATATCTGCATAGATGCAGCTGTACCTCCCAGGAAGAAGAGAAGCCACCCTGGTAGAATCGCAACATCAATAGGCTATATAGCAAATTCCCACCTTATCTCCACCCTACTTTATGCCTCTCCAATATAAACCAACCTAAGGCAATGTGATCTAAACAAGCTAGAGACCTGCTACAACAAAATCACCAAATTTTCCACAGGGGCATCCTACCGTAGTCACCACTGTCTCTCACTTGCTGAACTGGGCTGGCTTGAACTCCCTCACCTCCTTCAGTGGTATCAACTCTCAATCACCCACAAACTAGTAAACCATCCACTAAATGTCCCATCCCTCCAGAATCTACTCCAACCCTATCGCACCACCAGACCACTAAGATCCAGCAGCAAAAATCACTTGCAGATCACTAAAGCCAATAACTCTGCTGGTGAAGCACTATTCTCTTGTGCCATAGCCAAATTATGGAACTCACTCCCACCCACAATTACCTCCATACCATCATGCACCCACTTCAAAACTTTACTAAAAGCGCAACTAAAAACATGCTGGCTATGCCTTTGCAACTCCCACTCTAATATCATCCACCCCATCCAACCACTACCTTTCTTTCCACTCCACTACCTACCTTGATTATAGCAAGCTCAGATGCTCATAAGCCAGTACTTGTTATACAGCACAAACTTCTTCTTCTTGTAACATTTGTTAATGTCTGGTATGTACTTCACAGATAAAGATTCTAGTTGTCTACTGCTGTACTGTGTTCTTCACCTGTAAATATGTTGTAAGTAATTGCTATGTAAATTGTTAATCACTATGTAATCCAATGTAAATACTGTCTGTTTGTTTATTTTAACTGTGGAGCTTTTCTCCCTGGGCCTCCGCTGAAAATGGACCTACGTTCAGTCGGACACTCCTGGTCAACAAATTTAAATAAATAAATATAACGGAAGGGAGAAAATCATGGCAAAAATTAGAAGGTGCTGCACCCAGTAGGATAAAAAATCTCTCATCTAACTAAACAGACAACTCTGAGGACAAATAAAGTCTACCAAAGCCAAATTTGAGGTAAATGTGGCCTCCCAGGCCAAGGGCAACCACAAGCCATTTTTAACTATGTCACAGCCTTATAAGCAATACACAATTGTGTGCAGAGCTCATTGCTAATGGAAACACCTATACTGAGCCAGAAGACACAGCAAACCTACTGGCTGACAACTTCTCTTCTCACCACCTCAACCTTCCCTATAACTCACCCTGCAATCAATAGGGAACAGGTCCTTAATGCTCTCTCTCTGTTTGGCATACAAGGCATTGTCAGTCTCCACTCTGATGGACCTACTGCATACCCACAAAACAAACAGCACCAGAGTTACCTATTCTCATCATTCTCTTTCGGCTTTTCCCTTTAGGGGTCGCCACAGCGGATCATCTCTTTCCATTTCTTCCTATCCTCTGCATCTTGCTCTGTCACACCAACCGCCTGCATGTCCTCTCTCACCACGTCCATAAACCTTATCTTAGGCCTTCCTCTATTCCTCTTACCTGGCAGCTCCATCCTTAGCATCTTTTTCCCAATATACCCAGCATCCCTCCTCAGCACATGTCCAAACCAATGCAATCTTGTTTCTCTTGCTTTGTCTCCAAACTGTCCAACATGAGCTGACCCTCTAATATACTGATTCCTAATCCTTTCCATCCTAGTCACACCGAGTGCAAATCTTAACATCTTTAACTCTGCCACATCCAGCTCTGACTCCTGCCTTTTTGTCAATGCCACTGTCTCCAACCCATATAACATAGCTGGTCTCACTACCCTCTTGTAGACCTTCCGTTTCACTCATACTGGTACCCGTCTGTCACAAATCACTCCTGACACTCTTCTCCACCCATTCTACCCTGCCTGTACTCTCTTCTTCACCTCTCTTCCACATTCACCATTACTCTGAACTGTTGATCCCAAGTACTTAAACTCGTCCACCTTTACCAACTCTACTCCCTGCATCCTCACCATTCCTCTACCCTCCCTCTCATTTACACACATATATTCTATATATATATATAGAGTTACCTATTCTAAAGACTTTAAACTTTACCTGTGATCTAAATAGGACATGCTGGAGAGACAGGTATATATCCTAGAGACTACCCCTTCTCTGGAACAGGGTCCCCATCCATCTTGGACAATTGTATGGGGAACAGGAAATTCATCCCTGGTTTGGCACCTGTGTCACTAATTGACGCAGACAACCTGTAAATTGTTGATGTCTTGGGCACCTGCTTATAAATGTGTCATCTCCCAAGCTTCTATTTACACATATCAGGGGTACCAGAACTTGTCAGAGATTTGGGATGAATGGATAGGCTTAAAAAAGGCCCTTGTGGTTGTCAGCCTAGTAAACACCATGAATCTATGACGCAAACAAAATGTTGTGTACAAGAAGAGGACAAGATGAGGGTAGAATAAATCAAAATGTCAACTGGTAGAGAATAACGAGATTTCAAAAGACTGTATACAAGTAACAGGAAAACACATCACAGTTCACTGTAGTTCTATGGGGAATAACAGAAGTGATATTTAGATCATCCGTGATTTTTTTTTTAAAACATTGACAGCTTTGCTTATCTTTGAGATCCTCCTTTTAAAATTCCTTTTGATTGCAAACAGATTTTACTCGTTTTCATATGAAGGTTAAACTCATCTTTGAGATGTTCCTTTTAACTTTTATTTTGAAAGCAGAAGGATTTTCCTCATTTCATATATGACTGGGCCTGTTAGTGGTGCAACCTTTCTGAGTAGAGCCTGAGATGATGAAAAGATATAGGTGAATAATATGGATGAAAGGTCTGGCGATTACGGAGTCTGCCATCTTAGGTAAAGATAATTGTACTTTTAATTCTGCTGTTTGAACTATTCTCTAGCACATTGATTTACAACCACACTGTACAATATTTGTATCGATTTTTTTTTTTATACTTTTTCCTGAAGATTCTGGATTGTTGTTTTTTTCTCCAAGAGGTGATATTTCACCTGCCATTAAAGATGGAATTGAAATTCCACTGCCTAAGTAGCCATATTTTGAACAACAGCAACATTTTTGAACTACAAACCCATCTGTAAACTTTTTTTTTTTATGTGAAGGTTGTAGGCATGACTGACTGGGGGGGGGGGGGGGGTTGCAGCTTCCAGTGCTGCTGACCATCAATAAAATCCAACACCCCATTCAGTCTAGTTTAAGATATTTCATAGTCTGGGATTGAAGACTGATATCCACGTGTTAAGGATTATGTGGCTTCTCACAGGCGTTTGACACTGTTGCACATCACACAATCTCATACATATCTGCTGTGGATTTCATACAGGCACACTGCATGATGTTATGCACATCTGCTATTATTTGCTTCTCATTGGCATTTGAATGATAAATTCAGTACTAATAAGAAAAACAACACATTTAACAAGTGCATTTATGTTGCCAAGAATATTTGAAAAATAATTATTGTAGATAATATTTTCATTTGTAAGGGCTTTTGGATGGAATCTAGTTAAAGTTTTGTATGTAAATAAAGAGGAAGGGGATTTAGATTAAATTAACTCAGTGTTATATGCTGTTTCATTTATGTAAAGTATTAAAGTTGATACACGGAAAATATGAAAGATTAGTTGTAAATTGTTTAAATGTAAGCATTATAAATGTTGGGGTATGGTAAAAAGGAGCAAAAGAGAAAAAGAATGTATAAATGAAGAAATGAAATGTGAACAAGAAAAAAAATGTGGAAAATTAATTGATTAAATAGGAAAAAGAAAAGCATGGTACAAGAATATAATGATACAATATTGTTATGTTAAACCATGGGAAAATCTAGCAGAAGGAACATTTAAAGCTATAAAAATAAGAAAATAATGGTATAATAACACAGAATCTCAAGATATTTTTGTGGACGTTGATAACAGATAAATTTACCAAAGAAAGGAAACATGCCATATAAAAAGAAATGTGAAAGAATGTGTTTACATTGTGGAGAAGAGGAAACTAATGAATATGTGTTTTGAAATGTAAAAGAGTAGTGAAATTATGGGAAAAATATGTAAAGAAAATTTATTTGGAGATATAAAAAGGTGTGGAGAATGGATACATAGTGGCAAGTGTAGGTCTAGTTGTGTCAGTGAGAACATTTTTGGCTTTATTAAGGATCCCTAGTTTTTGATAGGGTATATGCAGGTGGAATTTAAGATTATCATTCACTATTACCCTAATAATTTGCTATCAGAAGTGACTTCAGTGGTTGTATAATTGAGAAAGGACTTTACATTTTTTATTTTTTCATGGTAGAGGAATTTTGGGGAAAAATAGTAGTTTGCTGTTTAGGGCTGAGCATGAGTTAGTTACAAAGCCTTTTCTCAGTTGCTGTTAAAGCTTTCTGAGTAATTTTTTGGAGGTGTGCCTTGTTGTCAGATGTGCAAATTGAGTGTAAAGTCATCTGCATATTATATTGGGGAGGCCTGTTGTATGGGTGAGTGGAGAGTGTTGTTGAGAATGTTAAAGAGGAGGGTACCAAGGAGAGAACCTTGCGGTATAGTGATGGTGACTGGGAGGTATGGAAAGTGGGTGGAGTTCCATTTTACTACCCGATAGCTATTGGATAGATAGCTTTAGAATCTTAGAGGGGTGGGCTGAGAGAGACCTAATGAGGACATTTGAAGTAGAAGTTTGCTGTAACAGACTGTGTCGAAGGCTTTAGACAAATCTAGAAACAAAGACTAGTTTGCTGTTATTGCTAGCTTTATTGACAGTATCTGTATAGGTTAGAAGTGCAATGTTAATACTATGAGAAGCATGTAAGACGGGTTGTGTGGGGTTAAGAGTTCTTGCAGGAGACAGTTTAGTAATTGTTTTTGTATACATTTTTCAAGTATTTTGGAGAGGGGGGATAAGATTGCTGTAAGTCTAAGGTTAGCAGTGTCTGTTCAGAGAGATAATGTATGACTTTTGCCAGAGAGAGGGATTGTGGGATACTTGGATTGGCTTAGCATTCCCTACCCTGTCTCAATCCTTACAACTATCAGCTGCTATTTTAAGGTACTTGCTTGGAAGGTCATCAGCTGAAGCAGAGCATGGTAGTTTTATATAGGATGTGGACACAGGTTTGTAAGTGAAAGTGGATGTTGTCTTATGTGACTACTGGGCAGGGTTAGATTTAGATGTTGGGGAATCCTTGTTATCTTTAAAGATGCTGTACTATCTATGAAGTAAGAGCTGAATTGTATTGCACTTTCAAGTGATTAGGTATTGGGAGAGAGGTTAGGGTTGAATTTATGGCCAGGATGCAAGATTTCTTTAATGACTGTCTAGAATGTTATTCTAAAAGTTATTATAGTATAGTTTTTGTCTTCATTAATGCTTTTCTGAAAATCTTTCCGAAGATTTCAAGATATTGTGGTGTTTTATATCTTTGCCATTCTTTCCACACTTTTTGTCTATCCTTTCATTAGTATTATTCTCTTTTTGATCGCCAAATTGCATTATTTGTTTTTAGTCTCTTCCTTCTAGGAGGTACAAGGCTATTTAGGATAGTCAGGAAAGTTGTACTGAATGAATTTACAGCAACATCTACAGGGAGAATTTTTAGGAAATTCCAGTTAATAGATGATAGGGTAGTAATGAACATTTCTGGGTTAAACTTGGAAAGTTGTGTGTTCTTTTATAAACATGCCATTTATGTGGATGTGTGTTTGTGTCTGGTTGTATAGATTGGAAGATGATCACTGAGACAGTCAGATATCGTACTTGAGCTGATGTATCTGCCAGGATCCTATCTAATAGAGAATTTGATTTTTTGTTATAATGTGTGGGGCTATTAATTAGTTATGTGAAACCAAATAAGTTCATACAAGATGTAGCGGAGTAAGAGTTTGTCCACCCTACTGACATTCACATCACCTAGTAGAATTTTTTCTTGTGGGATTGTTATGGATATCGAATGTAGGATTTCTTAGACTATAGCTATATTGTCACCAGGAGTGATGTAAAGAATGTAATACATATGTTTAGAATTGTTTAATTTTAGGAAAGAAATAAGAAACTCTGCTGAATTCAATTTTGGTATTATTTTGTTGTAAGGGTAGTGTGGTGGTAGTTGTGAAAGATTAAAGCAATTGAAAAAATGGTAGCTCCTGCAGGTACGGCAATTGTGTTGGATCACCTTAGTCCTGAGGACATGTTTATAGTGGTTGAAGTGTGAACTTAATTTTCTACCTCTTCTAAAGGAAAAGTAACATATCTCCTGAAGGAAATCCGAAAATTTATTATCCACTAAAAGGATATTCCAACGCCTTCAGACACTATTTAGCAACACATCAGTCTTTCTTCCATAGGTGGTAACTAAGTGAATCATAGATTCATCAGCTGGTTTCATCTCAATCTCTTCTAAGTAAATATTATGTGAGTTGTCATAAATTAGTTGTTCCTCAGATACAAATTTTGAATAAAGGGCTCAATTTCATTCCTGGTTCCTTTGTCTCTGAAGATATTCTTGCACATGACATCTAACTCTTTTTGTAGATTTCTAAATTTAAGGTTATACTTTCAGTCAATATCCAATTCTGATTGTCAGGATGTATTTAAATATCACAAATCCCATTTTACACCCTCAATGCATCACAATGTTCATATGTTCCACACTTCCATTCTCAAAGATTTGCACTTTCATTCTAGGGAATCCCGAGCTAAATCTAATAATCTCTCAAAGACTGAAATTCAGGCCATATGGGAATTGAAGAGTAATCATGATCTGGTTATACTACCCGCTGACAAAGGAGGGGCAGTGCTAGTTATGGACTGGACACAATACAATATGGAAGCTGGCAGACAACTAAATGATGGGTGATACTATACATGCATGCCATTGGACCCAACATTTAGGTTTAAAAAACAAATAACCAATTTTTGATGTTTGTAAAAGGCAGATCATGTCTCCTAAACCTGATGGACTTCTGTGAAAGTAGCAGACTCCAAATCTGATTTCAGACCAGTGACAAGTGGAGTACCACAGGGTTCAGTCCAGGGTCCTCTCCTGTTTGGTATCTACTTCTCTGAAGTACAGGCTAACACAGGTGGTCTTTGGCTAATGAAGTTCGCAGCTGACTGCAAACTAGGAGCCATAATCGAAACTCCTAACGATGTGGACAACCTACAAAAGGGTCTCACTGAAACAGATGCCTGGTGTCAAAGCCATGGCCTCAAGCTCAATGCCAAAAAGTGCATTGTCATCCCCTTTGGTAAAAACTCTGTACCCATGAACTACAGCATAGGTGGTAGTATACTTAACACTGAAAGTGTGATAAGAGACCTTGGGACACAGGTAGACAGTAGTCTCTCCTTTGATAATCACATCGCCACAGTAGTCAGGAAATCCTTCTACATGGCACACCTCATCACAAAAGGTTTCTCATCCAGAAAAAGAGGTCATTGTTCCCCTCTACTCATCACTCATTAGACCCATTATAGAGTACAACGCCCCTTTTGGTATGTACCTCACAAGACAGCTACAACAACTGGAAAGGCCACAGAAATACCTCACAAAGAGGATTACCGGCCTCAAACAGATGCCCTAAGCAGACCGTCTCAAAAAAACTCCAGCTTTACTCCGTCGCATATCGCCTACTCAGAGGTTATCTCTGCCTTTTATAGCTTGAGTAAAGAAGAATCTGATGCTCTATATGACCTGAGGGAAATGCATTCAGTAGAAATGTCAAACCCAGAGCTGTTGGACATGCTCCACTTAAAGAAATCCCAATCCCTCCGAGCTACATGCTCTAGGGACCTAAACCTTGTCACCACAATAAACAGAACATGCCGGAGGGATAGATTCCTGTCCCAGAGACTTCCCATACTCTGGAATAAACTACCTATCTATATCAAACAAAGCTCCTTATTAGCACTGTTCAAGAAAAATTTTTATGATTAGATGGGAAATAGGAAATTCACCCCGGGGATCACCTCTGTGGCTCTGCTCGACAGTGGCACAGGAAAATCATTTTCTTGGATGGCAAAAGTCAGGGTACCTTTTTGGCTGGGCTTGTATAGGTCCCAGGGCTGATAGCCTAGTACCTACCTATGAACATATGGACATATCATATCTTTATGTACCTTGGGAAGGCCATATATAACTGGAATGGTAGGAGTTTCTACATTAAAATACTTAAATAAATCCTCTGTTATCAAAGTTGTAGTCAGCAAGTCAAACAACAAAACAGCAATCCTGTCTATAACACATTTAACTATATTTACTGAGATACAGACAAGGTATGGTCATTCAGTAGTTTCATCATTTGCTGGATATAAAATTCCCTGTATATAATCACAATTCCCCCTCCTTTATCTGCAGGTTTAATTTCTACTGAATGCATTTCCCTCATGTCATATAGAGCATCAGATTCTTCTTTACTCAAGCTATAAAAGACAACTCTTCTACCTGAATGAATTGCTTCCCTTATTTGCTTCTCACATACTGACACACAGGCTTCTACCATAGGATGTAATTTAGGTACAAAGGTACCAGGTTTTTAAAAATATTAACATTGTCCATCATCTGTCCTTTAAATATAGTTTGTAAAGTTAAGTTGCGACCAAATAAGTTAAGTTCTTTAAGAATGTCAACTAACACAGTTCTCTGGGCTGGAATAAATGACAGCCTTTTATTCAAAAGTGACATATGCGCATCAGTTAGTGTTAAAGATGAAAAATTTATTACCAGACTTTTGTGTTCTTGCTGCGGGCTACCATTGTGTTCCATGTTGCTTCTGTGTTTGGCATCTGTCTGACTCGGCCTTTCCTTCCTCTGCTCCTTGATCTGCTTTTTATCGGTAAAGCATTCATTAGTGTGAAGGGTATCATTTGAGTTCCTGATATTCCCTTCTGTTGCATGGAAAAAGAGGGATTCTCAGATAGGTTTCTGTTATCATTCTTCTTGCTGCTTCTTGTATTTATATCTTTTGTATTTATATCCTTTATTTTACTGTTGACTGCTGCTCAACAGGAGTCACTGGTAAACTCCATGTTTCCTCAGTGTTAGCAGCTGCAGCCACTCCCTCTTCAGTTATTTAGCTTCTTGTTAATGGTTGTGTCTATCACCAAAGGGGCTGGGTTTACAGGCTGGTTTGTTGCTGTAGTAAAAGGTTTGGGCCATGAGAAAACAGCACCAGACTGGAAATCATTCATGTCCCTTTGAAGCTTTTTCTACTTCATATTCTGTAATCTTTTCTCATAGGTGGATATGCTTTCAAAGAAAGTTCTAGCTTGTCACCAACAATGCTATTTGTAAAGTTAGTGCATAGAGCGATCTACAGAGCCTTCAGTTCATTTGCAAGTTCCCTTTCTTCAGGTAAAAATAGTTAATAAGTTAATGTAGTCATAGCTTAACTGCAGGTTAAGCTGCTGCCATTTCTTCAGGAGGTCAGGGAGAGCATCACCATAAGTTGACATAGTAAGAACTCTCAGACCTCTGTGAACAATTTTATATCTTAAGCAGGCTTCCAAATGGAATCTCTGCCATTGGAGCCTTATATAGTTATATAACTTGTTTTCTGAGGTGAAGACCGAGCTGTTCATCTGGTACCTGTGTTTTTGTCTTTCTCTCAGCCTAGTAACTTTCTGTGATCCTATGAACATATCTGTTCAATGTTATGATTCACAATAGTATTATCCAACTCCCCAAAACTATGAACTATTATTTTATAATCATTAGGTATCACAGTAAACACATTTTATACATCCCTTATCACCAGAATTGGTTTTATATGATGGTCAAGATTAGCAGCACATTCAAAAAGAGAGACTAAAAATTGTGATGTATCTCTCAAAATAGTAGGTGTTTTCAGTGCTATATGCTTCAATGAATTTTCAATAGAAATAGACGCTGGTTCAGTTATCCACCCTTCTCTAGAGATGATTAGGTGCATCATTGGATTTTACTCATTTTTTTTAATTTTGGGAAGATCTTTTAAAACAGGAACTATAGGCTTATTAATTATTAAACATTCATAAAAATCTTAATTTATTTGTTGTGATATCAACATGTTGTATAAATCATCTTTGACTTTCTTAATCATCCTATTCGCTTCCCATTTTGACAATAGTTTATACATTTGATCATCATTCAGTATATCTTTCATCTTGTTATTATAATTCATGATATCCATAACAGCAATACATCCTCCTTTATCACCTCATCTAATACTTATATTTTCATTGCTAGCCAAATCTTTCATAGGTTCATAGGTAAGTACTAGGCTATCGGCTAAGGCCCATACAAGCCTAGCAAAAAAATGTACCCTGGCTTTTGCCACCCAAGAGAATTATTTTCCTGTGCCCCTGTCGAGCAGAGCCACAGAAGTGATCCCCGTGGTGAATTTCCCATTTCCCATCCAATCATCAAGATTTTTCTTGAAGAGTGCTAATGAGGAGCTCTGTTTTACATAGATATGTAGTCTGTTCCAGAGTATGGAAAGTCTCTGGCCCATACAAGCCTGGGGCTTGGTTCTCCTCTCTACTTAAATTGTGGAAAATCTTCTTCTGTTACTTAAGTCTAAGTTTTGAGACCGCTGTCTCACATACTTTTATAAATAACTCAACTGCTGGATGTGATATTGGTATGTAAAAAAATCTCTTGTTTTTCCTGCTTTACTGGGTTAGATTAGTCCAGTTTCAGAGTTTGCTGATTCCTGGGCTTTGTTTGTAGTTCCTGTGTACTGTTTCCTTGCCTTATTTGGGGGAAAGGAAGTTACCTTGCTTACCAGTGAGAGGGGGAAGCATTGAGCTGCCTTTTGGTCCAGTTTTGTGAGGTTTCAGCCAGTAACTAGTAGTTTATTGGTCATTTGGGGCCAGTTTCTAGCTTTTTCCAGCCCCCTGGTATAAAACACGCTAAACGTGCGTTTTCCAGCTTGTACCTACTCAGCACAGACTCCACGTGGGCCAGCAGAGTTATCCAGGCTACAGAGAGCTGAAAAAGCGACTTTTCTTGATAATAAGTATATTTTGTTGCTTTTATCATCTGAATACCTAGCGACTGTATCTCGCCTGCCTTGCTGTTACATTGCAACTGTTTTTCTGCATTTAACTTAATTTTGCACTTATAATCTCTGTTTGTTACTTATTAACTGTATTGTAGCATTTCTTCTGTGTTAGCTGTAATAGCTGGTTTATAGCATTTATAAGTGTTTGCTGTACCTGCCTATTCTTTGAGAAAAAAAAAAAAAAAAAAAAAAAATCTCTTGTTTTTCCTGCTTTACTGGGTTAGATTAGTCCAGTTTCAGAGTTTGCTGATTCCTGGGCTTTGTTTGTAGTTCCTGTGTACTGTTTCCTTGCCTTATTTGGGGGAAAGGAAGTTACCTTGCTTACCAGTGAGAGGGAAGCATTGAGCTGCCTTTGGTCCAGTTTTGTGAGGTTTCAGCCAGTAACTAGTAGTTTATTGGTCATTTGGGGCCAGTTTCTAGCTTTTCCAGCCCCTGGTATAAAACACGCTAAACGCAGCGCGCATTAGCGATTTAGCTAGCGGAGTTGCCACCGCACACACTAGAGCAGCAGCGGTTAGCAAAGGTTAAACTATTTGGGCGATCTAACTTCCACTGTTCAAATTTTCCCTTATAACTACCTTCCTCGAACTATACTACTGATCAAACCTATGATCCTAAACTAAAAAAGATCATCTCTACTTGACTCCAAGTAGACTATACTCTATCTATAAAACCTAGCACTTGCTCCTACAGTACTTATCACCTTGATACAGCACTCTTGTTATAGATAGCACCCCAAAGGCAATCCCCTTTCTTGCTCACCCACATCCCTGAAAACTCTTTTAAAGTTTTTGTCTATTTCCTTCTAGCATGTCGAGGGATCAGTTGCTAGTGTCCTCTCCTGCTCAGCTGGTGAACCTGGGAATATTGAGGCAATGTTACAACTGTCTCATGTACACAGACAACCCTCTCCTCCTCCCACAAAACACAAATACATGCGAGAGATGCAATTATACGGCCAAACTGGAGGCTGAGCTCTCTCAACACAAGACTGGCAAGACCAGACAGGAGGAGAAGGTTACCACATACAATATAGACCCAGTCTCACATAGTACCATCACAACCACAAATCATACACATAAACACACAAGACATACTGGAGGCTCTGATCAAAAATCTACCAAAACAGCAGAGACCACCAAAGCATACACCCAAACAACTGTTACCTCAAACACACAACCTGCAACACATAGACCCTCCAGTCAGAGTGTCAAACAGTCACAGCCCCCTTAAGGCCACACACAATGCCACACACTAGTCTCATGGTGACTCATAGTCAGACACACACCGACGCCCCGCCACCACAGACTAAGTAAGGAGAAGGTCACAGTAAGCTGCCTGTCGGCGCTTAGAATCAATCCGCCACAAGCACAGCACCTCTCTCAAGTTGGGGTACAGCAGTACCACTCATTCATCACGCGTGGTAAAACGACCTGAGATTGCGTCCTTGGACTACATGAAAAGAGAAAGAGAGGAGGAGCTGATTATGTTCTCCATGGGCAGGAGACCTTGACTGACCTTGAGAGCACTCTACCTTCACCAAGAATGATGCCACAATGATGAGATAAGATGATCAGTTTTTTCATATTTTTAAACTCTGTTGTAAATCATTCAATCATTCAAAGGGTCTGTCTGCCATGACATGCTGCCAAGACCGCCACGCATGCGGCACATGCTACAACCCTGACCTGTCATTCTAGATTCGGGACCCTTAAAAATACCCCTTTTTGCTTTTTTTTTTTTAGGCAAAAAATCCTAGATAAACCACCTAAAACAAAAAAAACCAAAAAAGGGCCTAAAACTGCTCAAATGCTGCAAAATGCAACTCAATGCAATCACAATCACTCCAGGGCCTTCAGTATTATGGAGAACTCACTGTGCAGTGGAGAACAGAAACCTGGTGCACTGTGAGAGAAACCCCAGCACCAGCAGTATTAGGTCTACCATGCATCACCCCCGTTCCAAAATCGTACAACAACCTAGAAAGGAGGGTATCCA
This sequence comes from Protopterus annectens, assembly GCF_019279795.1. Classification (NCBI taxonomy): domain Eukaryota; kingdom Metazoa; phylum Chordata; order Ceratodontiformes; family Protopteridae; genus Protopterus; species Protopterus annectens. Next base: position 296,583,118 of record NC_056735.1, read on the forward strand.
TATTCATCAAGGATGCTTACACCTCGAGATTGTATCATGCATCACGATGCAATGGAGACCATCCAGGTGCAGTTAAATTACCGCAAGCTGCTCACCAGAATTGTGTAGCATGTTAGGCACCCCTCACTCTACAAAACATCTCCCACCTTGTAGAAACTGAAACACAGAGACTCAATGATGTCCCTAATACCATCATATAAGTGACTTCAATTACCAATATACCTAATACTGCCTATAAAAATATGGTGACTTCAAACACCCAGAGTAAGAATTCATAAACTCCAAATGCCACAAGAGGAGAAACATACTTGATCTCACTATCAAAACAACTTGAAACAAATGGAACAAACATGGGCAATCCCTTCAACACCAGTGAGATCAGATCACCTCATCATCCAGATCTGGCAAATCACCCACCCCTCCTGAAACAAAAACTCCTGAAACAAAAAGACCACAAAAAGAACTTCTCGAGAGCTGGAGTAAAGCACTTTTAAAGACTAGTGTGGTCTCCTAAAAATAGTACTCTAGCCGGCGAATCACTTCACTCTGGCGCTGAATCACTTCCACAAATGCCTTCCTACCAGCACAGGCTACAAGGATTTACTCTCTTCTGTTACTTAAGTCTAAGTTTTGAGACCGCTGTCTCACATACTTTTATAAATAACTCAACTGCTGGATGTGATATTGGTATGAACCTATGAACCTATGGTTTCTTATATATATTCGGGGTATACTCTCATTGATTACCGAATAAATTCTACTTAGAGGTGATCTCTGCCTAACATACAAAGCTATGTCAAACCCAGAGCTGTTGGACATGCTCCACTTAAAGAAATACCAATCCCTCCGAGCTACACGCTCTAGGGACCTAAACCTTGTCATCATATTAAACAGAACATGCTGGAGGGATAGATTCCTGTCCCAGAGACTTCCCATACTCTGGAATAAACTACCTATCTATATCAAACAAAGCTCCTCATTAGCACTCTTTAAGAAAAATCTTGATGATTGGATGGGAAATAAGAAATTCACCCCGGGGATCACCTTTGTGGCTCTGCTCGACAGTGGCACTAGAAAATAATTTTCTTGGGTGGCAAAAGCCAGGGTACCTTTTTGGCTGGGCTTGTATAGGCCCCAGGGCCAATAGCCTAGTACCTACCTATGAAACTGTCTGCCAAGGATGAGGGGATTATTACCCATACTACTCTTTACCATCCGATGGTGTCTGATCCAGTGAGCCACTATATCTACTTTCTCTCTAAAATACACAAGGATCTTCATCAACCACCAGGTAGGCCCATTGTTTCAGGCAGGGGTTCTATCACCGAGCCACTCTCACAGTTCCTTACAAAATACCTACAACCACTATTTAAATGGGATCGGTCCCGAATGCAGGATACCATGGAATTTCTACAAGTGATCTGTGAGATGCAGTTGGAACTGGATTGACTATTGTGTACTTTGGATGTCTCCGCACTATACACCAATATTCCTCATTGGGCAGGTTTGAAAGCCTTGGAATACTGGCTTTACATGTCAGAAATGTATCAACCAGGGTTTAATACCTTTTTGATATGCCTTGCGGAACACGTCCTAACTAAGAACATATTCTGTTACCAAAATAAATGTCTGCAGGTTCAGGGTACGGCCATGGGGGCTTCTTTTGCCCCTATTTATGCTGATCTCTTCATGGCCCATCTAGAGGAACAACTAATTTATGACAACTCGCATAATGTAAGAGATTGATCTCTGGAGATGATATCTAGATGATTGCTGGCTAGTATGGAGATCAGATATAGAATATCTTATGGAATTTCTGGGGCACCTCAACGAAAATAAATGGGGCATACATTTTGCAGTTAATTATAACATCAATAGGATCACATTTTTGGATACCCTAATTACCAGGAATAATGATCATACCTTGGAATCCGAGGTTTACTGCAAATATCCTTAGTATAACTCTCTTTTTCATGCCTCCAGCTTCCATCCACTGCACATCTGCAGAAACATTCCCAAATTACAGTTCTTGCGGATGAAGCGTATATGCTCACACAATGCCACTTACAAACAATATAAGGAGGACCTTACCATCAGATTTAAGGACAGAGGTTATAAAATAGGAAAATATCTGTAATGCCAGGAATTGGGTGGCTACACTTGATAGGAGAGAGCTTCTGAGATGCAGAGAGAAGAAGCCAGCTAATGAATATATGATTCGCTTAGTTACCACTTATGGAAGAAACACTGATGTGTTGCTAAATAGTGTCTCAAGACTTTGGAATATCCATCTAGCGGATAATGAACTTTCAGATTTCCTTCAGGAGAGCTGTTACCTTTCCTTTAGAAGAGGTAGACATTTAGATTCACACTTCAGCCACTATAAACATGTCCTCAGGACTAAGGATGATCCGACACAAACAACCTTAATGGGTGATTTACTTATGGGTTGCATCCCCTGTGGCCACTGTAACCATTATGGAAAAGTTATGAAATCTAAACAGTTCAGTAGCAAAAATACTGGCAATGTTTGACATCTCATTTTTTGCTAACTGCGGTACAGAGTGGGTGATACCTTGCCACATGCACCTGTCCTGCATTTTATGTAGGACAAACCTCTCAACCCCTCAGACTGAGGATATCGGAACACTATAGTGACATGAGAACAAAGAAAATCAGTAATACACTATACACACTCACTGGGGCACAAGAACACACTTTTCAGGTTTATGGTGATTGATAGAATTATTGGCAACAGGACCAACAAAGTTGGATGGCACCAAATACTAAATAAGAAAGAAAAGAAATGGATTATAAAGTTAGGAGGTCTATTCCCACCAGGGCTTAATGAGCATTTGTGATTGACCAATTAGCCGAAGACTCACTCACAGGTTAAATTATAAATGGAAGCAATTGTATCATTGTTCTTCATCACACCGATGAAGGCTATGTACTTTGTATTGCTGAAACTGGTCTGTTTGTTTCCTTTTTTATGTTACAAGGCTATTTGGCCATTTAAGTTAATAAATATTGAAAGCTACAGTTTTCTGGCTCCCTGGTATTTCTTAAAGATTAAAGCAATGCCGCCACCTTTTCTCTTTATATCCATCTTTAAAGATGATATAACAAGGAGATGTAATTTTGGAGTTATGTTGAGTTTAAGCCAAGATTCAGTTATAGCAAGAATATCGGCCTTATGTTGGTTAATCCAGGCATGTAGTTCAGCAGTTTTATTTCTTATACTTAACATTTATGGCAGCAAAAGTTAGATTACTAGAGTTGGGAGTTGACCATTTTATGGCTAGAATGGTATGTGGAAGAGAATTGTCTTGATGTTCAGTGTGATACATGGAACCAGGATTAGGGTGAATGTGTCTTCATAGAAGGATTTTATTATACTGGGGAATTACAGATACTTGTTTTTTGGAAAGTGTTTTTCCACTTAATTTGTTTTGGTTTCACTTTCAATCTGTCTATATTTGGAGTAAAGATGAGGAGCATCATTGAATAGGTTTGTTCTGATGTGTAGAGTGCGTAGGGAGGAAATTTGAATAGGTAGATGAGACAGAGCTGGAGATTTGTTGGGAGCTTTTATAGAGTCATGGTAGGATGAAAGCTGGACCAGTAGCAGGAGAAGAAAATAGGCTAAGGTGAGTAGCAGCATGATTAAGTAAAGGGATCTGTATGTCATCGTTGGCAGGTAGTGAGGAAATAGGGATCAAGAAGGAAAAAGTAGCTGCATGGCAGAAGGATATTTAGTGGTGGTGGAGTCCGAAAGCTGGTAGAGGGTAGGTAGGAAAAAAGTATTTTCTGTGAAGGAGTGAGTTAGGTTGTCCTAGTATTTTCTCTGGAATGTAATGAATAAAGGGGTTTAATAGGCTAGAGTATGAGAATGCAGTTAAAATAGGAAGACATTAATGAGCGGTGTCTCTATTAGTGAATATAGTGCAAAGCAGTATGGGAGGGAGAAAGATAGTTGGGACTGGTGTTAAAAGATTAAATGTAAGTTGGGAATTGGGTAAAAAGAGGCCGGAGTGTTTGTATGATAGTAATAAGGTTATCTGTGAGGACTAGGGAATAGGATTCACAAATGAAATGTGTATGTAAGAAGTATAATAATAGAGTAAGAGGGGGTATGTGTAGGAAGTATAATAGAGTAAGAGGGGGTATGTGTAGGAAGTATAATAGAGTAAGAGGGGGTATGTGTAGGAAGTATAATAGAGTAAGAGGGGGTATGTGTAGGAAGTATAATAGAGTAAGAGGGGGTATGTGTAGGAAGTATAATAGAGTAAGAGGGGTATGTGTAGGTAGTATAATAGAGTAAGAGGGGTTTTGTGTAGGAAGTATAATAGAGTAAGAGGGGGTATGTGTAGGAAGTATAATAGAGTAAGAGGGGGTATGTGTAGGAAGTATAATATAGTAAGAGGGGGTATGTGTAGGACATAATAATAATAGAGTAAGAGGGAGTATGTGTAGGAAGTAATAATAATAGAGTAAGAGGGGGTATGTGTTGGAAGTATAATAACAGAGTAAGAGGGGGTATGTAGGAATTGAGGGTAGTGAACTTCCTCTCTCAGGTCAGTTTATAACGGAAAATAATTTGCTTATAGTAAGTATAGAGCAATTAACAAAGGTACAAAGTACAACAGGTTTACTTTCATTTCCTGAATGCAGAAACCTGTCAGCCAGGAAGACTAAGTAACTGGCATATACTGCATTATCTATTGGTCAAGAAAAATGACAGTGGCTAAGTTAGTAAGAGTTCCTTAGAGTGCAACGAATACTCTTTCATTGGGAATGATTGAAGCCAACTTCCAGCACAGGTAGGCACATATCTGACTCGCTGAATTTAACACACAGCAAAGTTCTTCAGGTTAAAATTGCTTGCATTATATAAAAACAAAATTCTCACTGAAACCATTTGGGAGTTGGTCCTTGTGGTAAACTTCCTGCGGTATCTGGGCAAGATATAGTGACCACAGGCTATTGTACAAACACAAAATTCTCAGTGAAACTGTTTGGGAGTTGGCCCTTGTGGCAGAGCTCCTGCAGTATCGGGGTCAGATGTAGTGACCACAGGCTCTGCACTGTGAAGGAAGTTGGTGACTAACCTTATGTATGTTTTTGATTATTCTTTAAGCCATTATTTAAAATGATTCTATTTATATTTTAAGCATATTACTTGTTTTTGGAAGTACACGTGCTTGTCTAAGCTATGACAGTACATTGCAGATGTGAGTTTTATTATTTTATTTACATTGTTTAACCTTTTAGCTCTCAGGAGCATAGATAGCTATTTTCAGATCTAGCCAGGAATTTATAAATATAAAAAATTTAATTCAGAGACTATAGTGATGGAATACACAGTGTAACAACCTGAGCCAAGAAATTCTGGCTTGTAGATTAGGCTGAAAAAATGCTGACTGTTTTGCCTGTAGTGTCCCCTTTAGCTGTGGTATACTGTTTACTGTCTACATAAATAGTTTTGTTTGTCCCCCACCCTAGACCAGTATTACTGCAGCTTTTATCTGCTGTTTGTAAGTGGTAGAATATATTTGCCAGAATTCCATCTAGACTATATTGCCTGAGCTTCCAGCTATTATTGTGTATGTTTGTCAACCCTATGCTTAATTATTCATATCTGTCCATGGATTATGTAAAAGTTTTGCTAATAAGCAACAGTACTTTTAGACTTCAACATTGGTGCAAGCCAAAAGAGTAACACAGCTAACATTAAGGTACATTGTATGTAGGGGGTGTGTGCGTGTCTGTGTGCAAGCAAGTGCATGTTTTGTGATGGATTGGCACATAGTTCAGGATGTGTTTCTGTTTCTTACACCTAGTGTGTGTCATATAGATGCTGGGACTCCTTCACCCCCCCCATTAATTAGATAATGAGTGAACAGATGCTACATTAACTTTTGTTATGCAAGAGTCAAGAGGAGTAAGGAGGTCATGAATAAGGGGAAATGTGATGTTTTCAGTATACGTGAGAGTGGTATGCAATAAGAAAAAAAAAACTTTTCAAACAGGATAATACAGACGTTTACAAGATTGGCTGTAGCTTGAGGTTACAAAAATCTGTTGATATAAATGGTATTAGTCTATACCTTTGTGAGAGTGGTGGTGTTCTTTTCATTTGTTCAGTATGACACTTTTATTATTACTTAAAATAGTTTATTTCAAATGTCTGGTAAGGCTTTCCTCTAGTGTGATAAACCATTAAGGCAGTTTGGCAGTATATCATATTATATTATGTCCTCATTCTAAGTTGGATAAAGTAATGCATTTTAAATCTGTGCAAACGGCCTGCTATTTCTTTTCTCTCACATTCTGCAAACACTTTTTGTGTCTGCATATAATTTCCTCATTCAGTAATGTTAAAATAAAATATTGTGTTTCAGTTCATGCAATGTATTTGTAGTTACTGAAGGTAGAAACAGTAGGTGTGCATATATTTGCTACAATATAATGTTTCAGAGATGACATTAGATTGCAAAACCATCCTTTTTTGGATATTTTTGCCTCTGTGCCTACCAGCTATCAAGTTTTCCTTGATCAAACATTATAGCTTACTTGGGGAAGGGGAGAATTCATCCAGGCAGCCATGAGGATGTGTGCGCTCTTACCTGCATTAAGCATCCTAGCAGTTAGACCTTTAATTTTTTATGGTTTAACTCCTGCCTCCAACCACCACATTTGATTTTGCTTGAGGAAAAGGTCACGGTCAGCTGTCTGTCAGGTGAAGGATACACCATATCACACATGCAGTTAACTCTGTCAACAGCAGGTATTGTTATAACTCCATCATAGTCCATGTTGGTGTGAATGACTTGAGGCTTGCCTGTCTGGACTATATGAAGAGAGACATGACTGAGCTCTCGGACTGTGTGTCTCAGGCAGGTATATCTCTAGCCTTAAGTAGCATTTTACCTTCACCTAGGATGGTGCCTCAATACAAACAGAAAATGATTGACTTCAATAATTGGCTTAGTTTCTGGTGTCATTCTAAGGGGATCCAGTATCTGTCAGCCTAGGATGACATGATCGACAGACCTCAATGCTTTGCTAGAGATGGTTTTCATCTGTCACCCCTGGAATTTCGGATACTGGCTAAGGCACTTGCCACCCCTATAGTACCTTTTTTATGCAGAGTCTCAAGGACAAAATTCCCAGTGTAAAAACTCCTTCTAAAACAACCTCAAGCTTATGCTGCTAAACTGTAGGAGTCTTAACATGAAACTGCACTCACTGGAAGCAGTCTTCACCTTGGAAGATGCAGACATTTGTGCAGTCACTGAGACCTGGTTCTAGGCTATGGAGAGCACCACAGCTATACCAGGTTACACCTCCTTCCACACGTTCAGACCACAAACTGAAGGCATGAAAACTAAAGGAGGCGGTGTATTAATATTCATTACAGATAAATACACCTCCAGGTTGGTTAAACAGTATGATTCCCTGGAGATACTTCAGGTGCAGTTAACTGTTGGTAGGATACCTATTAAAGTCATAGCCAGCTACAGGACCTGCTCCATGAATCAGCACTGCCATTCTGCCTATTTGAATCTACTTGAGTCTATCAAAATACATCCGAGCACCATGGTTTTGGGTGACTTTAACTACCCATCCATTGACTGGATAAATTACTTGTGCTCAAACTCACTTACCCAAAGGTTCCTTGACTTCGTTAAAACCAATGCCCTGGAGCAGCTGGTTGACATCCCCCACAACGGGTGCCTAGCAATATGGAGGACCACTGTAGCACCCCCACTGTGAGATCTTCCTGGTGAGATCTGACCACAAATCTGTCTCATTTAAAGTAACTATCACACCCCCCCCCCAGCAGCAACTAAACTAAAAAAACTTCTCCAAACCAGATTATAACCTCTTACAGGATGGTATAAATAGCTTCACTGCATCCCCCCCGTTTAGATGGAACTGGCAGCTATGCTGAGTTCTACACCAGTGCTATATACAAATACCTGCATAACTGCATTAACTTGGCTGTACCTGATAGGACCAAAACAAGCTCCTCAAGGAAGAGCAAACCTGTCTGGTGGACAACTGCCATTAACAGGCTTTGCAATAAGAGGAAAAAATTTCTATCTAAAAGTAAGAGGGAGTGATCCCTAAATTTGACACACAACCTCCTCAGCTTAAACAAGTGAATAAGACTTCTTATGAAGTCATCCAAAGCAAACTATGAATCCAAATTGGCTTCCTCAACTAAAGACAACCATAAGGCATTCCTTAGTTATATCTGTAACCTAAAAGGAAAGGCCCAAATGAACTGGTAGTTAATGATAACCACATATGCTGAACCTATGGAAATAGCTAACCTGTTGGCCAACAGGTTCTGTGAAAATTCACTCCCATGTCCCTGCCACACTTAACGCATGCCATCCCTGCCAACTGTCCTCTGCCTTGTATCTCTAAAGAGCAAGTCATCAATGCCCTCTCTAAGGCGAAAAACACTGCATCTGTGGGACCTGATAACATCCCAGGCTGCATCCTACATGGGCTCCAACAAGATTTAGCAACACCATTGGGTACTCTCGATCATAGTCTAAGCACAGGCTTCATCCCAGCTGAATGGAAACTGGCTACCATTATTTCCTTGCACAAAGGTGGTGCTTCCACTGACCCTGGGAACTATAGACCTATTATCCTGACTAGCCTTATCATCATGGACCTTTATCAACAAAGATTTAGGTAATCTCCAAACACTTGACCCTACTCAGTTTGGATTTGTCAAAGGGAGATCATACCTGTTAAACCTGATGGACTTCTTTGAGACAGTCCTCAAGACCCTGGACGAGGGGAAATCTGTGCATATAGCCTATGTAGATGTAGCAAAGGTGTTTCACACTATCCCCACTCAGGCATCATTGACAAACTCACCCAACTAGGTACCAACCCTTATATCATTAGATGAGTCGCTAACTCTCTCACTGATTAGAACCCATATAGTCAAAACAAGGGAATCCACCTCCAACAGCAGATCTGTAACCAGTGGTGTTTTAGACGGATCAGTCCCGGGACCTCTACTGTTTGGAATCTATTTCTATGAAGTACAAGCAAAAACTAAATATCTATGGCAGACAAAAGTTTGCTGATGACTGCAAACTGGGAGCGGTCATAGAATCTCCAAATGATGTCAACATCCTATAAGTGGGTCTTACACAAACAAATGATTGGTGCCAAAGCCCTGGCCTTAGTGCAAAAAATGTATTATTATCCCTTTCAGTAAGGGCAATGTTTATGCTAATTACAGCATCAATAGCAATACCTTAAGGTACACACTCAGTGGTGAGAAACCTGGGCACACAGGTTCACATCAAGCTTACTTTTGAGCACTATGTTTCCATAGTGGTAAGAAGGGCATTCTATATGTCTCATCTCATCTCATAAGTAAGGGCATTGCCATTAGAAAAAAATGAAGTTATAATCTCCCCATACTCTTCCCTCATCAGGCCAATAGTCAAGTACAATGCCCCTTTAGGTATGTACCTTTCCAAGCACCTGCAGCAATTGGAAAGATCGCAAAAGTTCCTCACAAGGAAAATTCAAGGTCTTCAGCATCTGTCCTATGTGGATCTTCTGAAATCACCATCACTTTATTCTGTTTCATACAGACTTCTTAAAGGCAATCTCTGACCCTGCTTTATTGGAAGTGCTGCATCTCTGTAAGTCAAATGGTGCGCAGGTTACTCACTCGAAAAACATTAACCTGGTATGTGACATTAATAGAACCTACTGGAGGGACAGATTTGTCTTCCAGAGGTTACCACACCTTTAGAACAGACTCTACCTCATGTCAAACCGAGCACCTCATTGGCCCTCTTCATATTGTCTGGACAATTGGATAGGTAACTTTTAATTCATCCCAAGGGGTTCCATCTGTGTCCCTCTTGGACAGGGGCAATAGATGCTTATCATGGAAATAAGTGCAGAACTTGGCTAGGATTGTAATGGCCCCAGGACAAATTAGCCTAGTAGCTTCCTATGATCCTAATTACCTCAATAAAATTCTGACTCATTGTCGTTATGATAAAAATCAGGTATTCGTACTAGAAACAGACCTCACTTAAATGTGGGTATGATGATGATGATGGTGGTTTGCAAGAGCATGCAACTAAGGTTTGTGCTGCAGGCTAGTTGTCAATATGATGGATTTTCTTATATAAAGATGTGCAAATTGCTAAATTATTCATCTTAAACAAAGAGTAGTATTTTGTATAAGGGAAATGTAGTTTTCTAGGGATACAGAGATTTTCCCAAGAAGGAGTAATTCACTTTGAATATCAGTTATATGCATTCTTGAAGTCAAACGTTAGCTTCTTCATCTTATTCTGTTGCATGGTGTTCAAGCAGCTACTTTAGGTGCATCTTAAATACTTGCAATGATTCCAAAAACTAAACTGATTATGAATATCAGAGAGAACATTTCTGCAGGTTTTTTGTATAAATGTTAATAGTCAAACCTCACACAAGTCGACATCTCTCATTTAAGAATAACTATAACCAGGCAAAGTTTTGCAGTGATTATAAATGCACAAATGATATTAAAAACAAGTGTTTTAAATAATAATTCTGTCATTATCTAAAATGAAAGTTAAAACATGGAGTAATGTAGTCTTGGATAGAATCACTCTTTTTAATGATTTATAAGTCGGGAAGTCTAATAAGACTCCCTTTGTGTGTGTGTCCTTATGTGCAGTACCATAAAATAGGCATGTTAGTATTTTTTCTGTGCATTATGTACGTGTATATAATGTGTGTGTATAAAATTATCTATAAAACACATTTATGTCAATACATGTAGTGGTATGTATCTGTACACATATGTATAGCATGTTTGTATCTGTATATGCATGTAATATATTTATGAATTAACTAGATAAATAAGGTTTTAAGCATTAATTAGAATTTAATAAGAATTTTAGCAGAAACTTTAGTTTTTGGCTATCATACACACATTTGATTTCTGTCTGTTATTGGAAGTGTTTCATTATAAACAATATTTGCATTTCAGATTTTCCATCTGTGACATATAGTGACACTATGAAGATAATATGCTCATCTACTTGGCAGACTGTTACCTGCAGCTTTTGCAACATTTCTATTTACTATCGAAATAATGGTAACAGCAAAGCATTGACAATTTTTTTTATGATTGTCACTGTTCCAAAATTAGTAAACATTTGGCCAGCGAAAGGTGGGTGTCTGCATGTGGGCTATGGGTGTGAAATAAGCCATTTCTTTTCTTTCAAAAGATAGAAATTGTGGTTTGTGTGGTGGTTGATAGCTGGAGACTGATGACTGGGTTTGTACTACATAATTGTAGGTTTTCCTAAGATGACTTTGTTAGCCTGAGTGCAGATGTACACAATACATGATTTCTCGGTTGTTTAGTACATTCAGTACTCTGAGGGAGAACTGGACTAAGAATGTTTTGGAAAAATGTATATGTGGAAAAATGAAGTTGCCTTTCCTCATATATGCTGAGCTTCTGATAGAATAACTTTCATCAAATTCTTCCTCTTAAGTTTTATTTGGCCCATGCAACCCTACCATAGTGGCTTGGATTTGAAGCTGCTGATTCAGAGATGTGTGTGTGATGTGTAAGCATGCTTTAGTCTGAAAGAAAGAGCACATTAGTTGTAACACTTCATATGTGCATGTAAACACAAGCTACTTGTTCATGTCATACAATCTTAAAAATAAAATAAAAAAATGAGACTAGCATTATTCCATGTGGCATAATGGCTACTGATGCCAAACTTTCTTACTTTCACTAGAGAACAAACTCAATTCAAATTAAGTTGTATAATTCCTTTGGAAAACAGCTAATCTAATCATATTAATCTCTTGTTATAAACATTATTAATTTGCTAATTTTTTGAAGGGATCATCTTTGTCTCCTCATGACTAATTAAAGAAGTGCAAATTAATTACTTAAGCTTTGAGTTTTCTTTTTTCCAGTTCACAAAGGTAATAGCTTTGGTTATAACCTATTTATATTTTTCATTTGGAAGCCAACTTCCCACTAAAACATGTTTGCATTTACACTGCAGGCTGCTCTGAGATCTTCAGCAGCAAACTGATTTCTAAACTTATATTTTTTCATACTTTTAATGATTTTCTACACGGTACTTTGTGCATAACACACCGTTGTAATTATAAATTACAGGCAGGAACTGAAGAGTTGTGAGGCTTGCTGGTATTGACAGGGTTTTTTTTCTATAACGTTTCTTTTTCTGGACTTCAGAAAAGCATCTGTTGACAAATGTGACAAATGTTCAACAGAATTTTTTGTTAGGCAGTGTAAAGTCAGTGTTCTTCGTCAGTTTTCTAATTACAGAAATGTTTTTGGCATACGTTAAACCAAACGTATTGTGATTAAGACTCGAGTGGATCAGATGTGAAGCAGGGTTCGAGGAGATGAGTGTTGGGATCAGATGTGAAGGAGGGATAGAAGAGATGAGTGTTGGGATCAGATGTGAAGGAGGGATAGAAGAGATGAGTGTTGGGAATGTGTAATACAGTAGTTTCTAGAGGTGGAATGTTCCCAGAAAAGTAGAAGAAGGTGTGTGTGTGTGTGTGTGTGTGTGTGTGTGTGTGTGTGTGTGTGTGTGTGTGTGTATCTATAAGTATTTTTGAAATCATTGCATGTTTTGTGTATATTACGGTATGATTTAATAAAGTTACAAAATATTAACTGATTTCCTTCTTTGCATGTTGCATTTGGGAAAAAAATGGTATTAATGGGTTTCAAACTGTATAATGATGAAATAAAAAAATGACAGAAAATAGCTTATAGTGCTGTATCTGCAAAATCACAGCTTCATGCAAAATGAACAGAAACGCAAGTTTGTTGTATTATCTGCATGCACTTACTGGCACAGTTAAAATAAGAAACTCTGGATTCTAGTTTCACATTAATATCTGTTGTAAGTGCTAATTACATGCTGCTAATTGGTAATCGGTGTATGCCACATGGTAGCTGGCAGAGTTAACATCTTGTCCTAAGGAATGACATGTTTGGCATTTGTGTCGTCACATAGCTCTAGTTATCTTGCATAAAGCCTGCAATTTGGCACTGCAGTGTGGTGTGCAGAGGTGGTAATCTGTTAAGGCATCATCTCTCAGACGTGACATTTAACTAACAGTCACTCTTCTTCCAGCCTTAGTTACTGCATAAATAGAACTGAATCTTCTCAATGAAGAAACACATTTTGTCTGTGCTGTGATCCGTATTCAAACTTTGGTAAAATTGCGTGCGTTTCTGCACTGTGAATAAAGTGACATCTGCAGTAGTGTATTAAATCAGCAACTCTTGACTACATGCCATGCCATGTTTCAGGGGAATATCAAGGAATGTTAAATACTTATGTTAGACTGTTCATTACGTATTTCAGATGTGTTCAGGATAAATGCGTAAGAATAAGAACCTTTAGTACGTTAGACTTTTGTTAGTGATTTGCACTCCACTAAATCATAACTATTTCAAATATGTGTTGCGTTTGTGAGGAGGTGGTATTGGTCTGTCTGTTTTACAATACAGCATATGATTTTTGTATACATGGAGGCTCAAAGTACTTGTTAGGTCCTTGAACCTTGTCAGTATATCTACTGGTTTGAAGAGGTCTCACGGTGTCTAAATGTGAGAACCTATGTAATTGAACAGAAGTTCGTACATACTGCATCGGTCAATAAGAATCAACAAGAGGTGTCACCTTATTGGTATGTGAAAGGTGCCTCAGAAATACACACTTATCCACTACAATTGCTGATGGGAGGGTTTACAGTGTCCCTTCTAAAGAATATACCTAAGCAGCAAATCTCAGTTTCTGAGATGAATGCATACCATAAGGTTAATGTTTGGTGTCAGTTGGTTGTGTAATATCCAAGTGCATCATGACTCACATTTTGTCAAGTGATCTATTACCAAAAAAGCTCAATGTGGTCAAGACACGATCCTGCCTCGATATTTCATTAGCTCCACAGAGTTTGAGTTTTGGGGTGCAGGAGATGGGGATGTGAAGGACATTTACCCCATGGAAAGATTTTTCTAGAAGTGATCAAAAGCTGCTTTTAACTTTCACTCAGTGCCACTCTGTGGATTGTCAGTAAGGATGAATTATCTAATTTAATGTCACTGTGTGCAACCTAAACTCAAAACCATCCACAGGCATTGCAATCTAACCTCTAAACCAGATAGTTCAAAAATTCTGGACAAATCCAAAAATAATTGGGGGAGGTGAAGACCCAAACTCAGCTGCAGATTATGAAGACCAAAAATTAAAATGTTTGTAATTTATTTTGCAACTTCAGCTCTTGTTTTTGTATGCTCGTTTTGATAGTATTTTGGATGAGTATATCAAATTTTAGAATTTTAACTTTTTCTGCAAAATGATGTCTTTTAATGAGGAACAGACCTAATGTACGAGGCAAAAATCTGGTCATTCTTTGAGATTCTGGGCAATTGAGAGATATGATTGCAGTAACAAATGTTGCATTGTTTTACAGTAGACAAGAACTGACTGAATAACAGCAGTAGTAGAAAGTTCAATTCATGATTGCATGCATGTAAAAAGATGTTGCTCTCATTCCTGATTCTGTGTTTGTTAAAAATGACTGCCTGCTTTGTTGCACAAACATGGCCTGAAACTGTCAACTTTTTTGCTGAACAGGATTTAAAATGTGCAATCTAAAATTTGTACACAGCTGTCTATTACTTCTGTGATTCTGCAGAGATTTACACTTTTTGTCATTCTGATGAGATATTAATTTGAGGTCTCATCTGCTTGAGATGGAGTAGATCTGGTGGATGTAAAAGATCCCATGGCACTCATCAAAAAAGAGTAGGGAAATTTCCCTAGTGTCTTGACAAAATTTCCCCTAGTAGTATAAATACTTTGTGTTTCCAGTGACTAGAGTCTGCTACCATTGTGGGACTAATTTTATAATCAAAGGATACATAAAAGAAATGTCTGCCAGTTTTCTAGTATGAAATATTTTGATCCAGAATAAGTAAAACCAACATTTTGTGACTGCATCTTAATCTTGGGGAGAAACTGAGCTTTTTTATTTGTTTATTTATTAATTAGCGTTTATTTATCAGGAAAGTCTGACTGGGCCATGACAGTCCACTTTTTCAATGGATGCCTGGGGAAAAAAGCTCAGTAGTTAACAGCTGTCACAGTATGTCATATAGTACAATACAATGCAAAACAGCAAATGTTCTGTATCACATACAAAATACAAAAATTAGTTTCTATAGAAAGAAAAAAGAGAGGACCAAGAAATCATTACATTTCAGTTTTCTAAGCAGCAGTGATTATTAACCTAATGGAAGTTAATAACATTGACAAGTAATATAGAATGTGTAGGACATTACTAGATAGATTGTTTGGTAAGAATTTCTAGGTGTGGCTAAGCTGTTTGGTCTTTTGATGAAAGCCCAGAATTTGGATTATGCAGGAATTCCAAAAGGGGACTATAGACAGAAAGCAAATGTATTGAATTGTAGCAGTATTTGTAAGCAGAAGAGTGGTAGGAGCACAGTTTGGATTCCAAGAGGCATGTCCTACCATTTGCTTTACAGTATTTTGGATTTATGTTTTGTCCTGGGTCTTGTTGGGAGAGCATTCCAGCGGCTAGAAAATATAAATAATACATTGCTTCACCTTGTGTATTTTTTGGTCTATGGACTTTGGCAAGATACTCGTCTTTAGGCCTGAGTGATCTGGATGGAGAGTACCAGAGCATTATTGTCTTCAGTGCTGGACATTTGTTTCAGTGATGAAGTTGACTTTGGACCAGTAGAAGTTGATTGAATTTTTGATTGTTGGGGGCTTCCAACTAGTTTAGTTGGATGAGTGACAAGAAATTATGGGTTTTACTTGGAAGCTCTTTTATTATAACATTGTTCCACTTTTATTAAGAGGGAGATGTTGATATTTATGAATGGGGAGAGGCATAGGAGGGAGTTGGTAACATATATGAGAGGGCAGTGTTTTTTCTAGATTATGAAGTGAGGTAGAGAGATGCTTTGGAGAGGAGCAATGTTTTTATATGCTCATTTTGATACTAGTTTGGATGAGTATATCAAATTTTAGAATTTTAACTGTGGTGATCCCAAGTAATTTAATGTGTGTGACAACCTCGAGTCTAGTGTTTTGTGTGGATGATACAGTAACAATTCTCTTTTGTGATCAAAGTTATTATTTTGGGATAAAAATAGACTTTGTTTAGGAGGGTTCATCAGAAGATTAAATTGGTTCAAAAAAGATTCAAGGGAGGAGTATGATGGTTGTGTAATAGTTTGTAAGGATGGAATTCTTTGAGTGGAGTAGATTAAAGTGGACTCAACTGTATAATCAACCAGGGAGTCTTATACAACTGCAGTAAGGAGGTTGTTTATGAAAACACTGGAGAGGAGAGGACTCTGGATTGAGCCCTGATGGATACCAATAAATCAATATTGTGAAAGCAATATTTTACATTTCCAAAGAGTTTTAACAGGCATTTAGAGAAATGTTGAAGTCACTGAAAACTGTGAAAAAAAAGTTGCATTCTTCTTTATGAATGCACATTGATGTTTTCAGGACCATAGCAGAGGTCCTCAGAAGACTGAGCATGTAAATGCATATAGTGGAAATGTATACCGACTTAAAAGTCACAGTATCTAGTAGAATTCCACCTTTTCTGAGCTACAGTGATCACAGAATTGTATTTAAGAATATCATGAGTTGGTGGGCAGACGTACGTTTTTGGAGGGGAGTACAGGATGACAAAGACAATCTGCAAAGATGCTTTGAAATAAATCTTTAAGATCTTTACTTAGAAGTTGCACAATATGTTTGGAGTTGCAGGATTTTCACTTATGGCTTTCATGCTTCTAATAAATACAACTTTATTTTATCAACCAACCTTTCTTACAGTTTGTCATTAAACACCCTCAGCAATTATGCTATGACCATTATAGTCCGAGAAAGTGGTTAACAAAGTTAATGTAATGTTAAATTATTAACTTAATTCTTTACATCAGGGAGCACTTTTATACCTTTAATTGTGCACCGTTTACACAATGTAATCTCACTAACTGTACAATAGTCATTGATCCCAAAAAATATAGCACTAATTCCATTAAGATCTCCCTGGACAAAAGATTGTTGTGAATCACTGTGGCTTATATTTTTGTAGAGATAATAGGCCAACATTTATATTTTTGTAGAGATAGCAGACCAACATCTACATGATAAATATTTTCTCTACTTTGTGCATGTCATATGCACACTGGATAAATATTTGTATTCTGTCTTCTTTTCATTACATTGTTGGTCTGTGTTTTCAAATTTGTACTTTTACCGCATACACAACAGATACAACAGCAACAAAATACTTGTTAAACAGTATTAGATTAGGTGGCTTACTAAAAATGAAGTATGTAATCATTTCTAAATGTCACAACCAATAACCAGCCAAAAAAGCACTGCAGAGAAACCAGGCTCAGCTCCTGCTAATCCAGATAAACTTTTATTATAAAAACATAAATGCTTAACTAAATCACTGTGTTTTGGATGGTTATTGGTTGTTGCACTTTGTGTGGTTTAAGCACTGTTTTCCTGCTTAGTTCGAGGTTTGCATATTTTAAATGTCCCCTTTTCCTCTGTGTAGCCACCAAAGTTTAATGTTTCCAGGTTCAGTTGCAAGTTAAACCTTCCTAAGAATGTTTTATAAAGATCTTTATCATGCTGTATGTAGTTACAGTGCTTTGTGAAATTTGTATTTCCTGTGTATTATTGCAGCTGCCATTGTGGTTAGACTGTGCTTGAAAAGGGCAATCCAGTAATACATGTAATACAATTAAAAGAACTCTGGCAACAAATTGCAAGTGTGTGTGTCCCCTCTTTCTACAGTGAAGCATAAAAGGGTGTTTCTTTACGATCTGATTATCAGAATTATAGCTTGCCTACAGTACAGAAAAGAGCCATGGTAAATTGGAGACCTGTCTCTGTGTAAGAAACAAAATCAAGGAAGACCTGATAGTTCATGATATTTATCGGTAGTGTTCTACTCCAGGGAGACTAAGCATGGTTGTAGCCACTTTTATATGTCAATGTTGTTGGAGGATTGGAGGTAATATAAAAGCATTGGTATAGTACACATTGATTTCTGTAGTCTTTTAGGTAATGTTCCATGTGACATTGTTGAAGACACTGACAAGTATGCAGTACACTATTAACTTGGTTAGGTGAAGGGTTAAGACAACTTGAATGTATAACAGTTATCGGTGTAAGTGAAGAAAATATTCTAGGCAGTGGAAAACTATAAGGATATGGGTTTGACTCATTTTTTAAATATATAAATACACCATCTTTTGTATGTGAAATATGCAAATAATGTTAGAGTAGGTTGCATGGTAGCTAAAAGACACCTTCAGTGATTTTTTGGTATGAGTTTTCTCCCACACTTATCTTTCTGTTCAATATAAAATCTGGCAAATACATTTTCAAACAGTGCTACAATGTATAAAATCTTTTTTCAAGTGTAATAACATCTAGATTTCAATATTTAGTTTTATTACAGGCATCATATAAAATCTAATGTATATATGTGTGGGTATGTGTGTGTATATTTATATATTTATATATATATATATATATATATATATATATATATATATATATATATTTATAGATCTAGGACTTTTGATCAAAAGCCTGAATCCATTACCACCGAACACACTTTAACGAAAGTGCTTTCATCGAAAAAGTGCTTTTCATTAAAGTATGTAAAAAAAAAAAACACAAAATCTACTTCAATGCAGGGGGGGGCAAGCCCCCTGCACCCCTGATGTGGGGGGGGCTGTGCCTTCACCCCTCTACTTTAATATTCTCACTCCGAGGTCACACTACAGTGGGGAAAAGGGAATTTTCCCTTACTGCACTGTAGTACGACGGGAACAACAAGCATACTTGTGTGAAAGTGCTGCTTTGTGAACAGCACTTTTGCACAAGTATGCTCACCAAATTGGGATTTGGCGAAATATACAGTCAAGCATCTGTACGGATCCCATATATATATATATATATATATATATATATATATAACGCACACACACACACACACATATATGTGTGTGTGTGGGGGTGATGTATGTATGCTTGGGTGTATATATAGGGTCTATGGTGAATCATCGAACACTTAAAGAGAATGATGATTTATCAAACCCATGTAAGCAAAAGCTTACAATCTCGAACTTAGAACAGCTATTTATTTTTCTAAGGGAAAAAAAATCGCTGTTCCACTAAACAAAAAAATAAATTTAAAACATTACATAAAGTGGAGGGCTTTGCCCCCCACATCCCCCCTACTTAAATATACCAACTCCGAGATCACACTGCGGTCATGAAAATGGCAAAGTAATGGAAGTGGCCAAGTGAATTCTTTCCCAGGAAAATAATTCACTTGTATGCCGTTTCGCTATTTTGCCTTTTCGTGCTTTCAAGTTTGATAAGTGTAAGGTGTGTGTGTGTGTGTGTGTATGTGTATATGTATGTATATATATATATATATATATATATATATATATATATATATATATATATATATATATATAGATAGATTGTGTGTCTATACACACACACACACACACACACACACATTATTTGTGTGTGTGTGTGTATATATATATATATATATATATATATATATATATATATAGATATCTTTATCAAGTATGTGTCTGTAGGTGTATATGTGACTGTGTGTGTGGGGAGTATATATGCGTGTGTGTGTGTGTGTATATATATATATATATATATATATATATATACGTTTGTGTTTGTTTATACATCTGTGTGCATTTGTATGTATGTATGTGTGTATATTTGTGTGCATTTGTGTGTGTGCCTGCTTAAGAAATATGACATGTAAAGACATTATTCATTTACAGTCCTTATGTGCCCCGTTTCTCTCATACTAAGCAGTATTCATTACACACTACTTTCTTAATGGTTAGTGTTTATTCACAAACATTCAGTGTAGCAAGTCCATTCTGTTACACTGATTATGTAAAATACCTTAAATTATTGAAAATGAGAGTGTTAAAATTATTGAAAAAGGTTCCATTTCATATCCACGAAACAGTCTTCATGAACTAGAGTTTTCCTTTCTGTATTGAACAGAAATTGTCTTGAATAATTTAATTTACTAATTCTGATATCATTTTGAAAACTTGAATTCAGAAGTGTTTCAGCACATTTCATAACTTAAATTATGAAGGTAATTGTAATTCTTCAGAGAGCAGCTTCCTCGTTAGTTTCCAAGTGACTTTTAAATACCGATGCACTGTGTTGAAACCAGCAGCACCTAGTGGTATTTGCATTGATTAGTTGTAGTCATCAGCAGCATAAATAATCCGTCACAAGCAAAAATATGTGAGTAAGCAACACTTTCATTTATTTAGATTGAGGAAAGTGCTGAATCAGGACACAGTCATGTGTCATCCCACATGTGCATGGAAGGAAGGCTAACGTAGGTTTATTGTCAAGTGCTATGTTAGATGCCCTTGCAGGCTATTTTAAGCCTAGGCAATTTGCCACCAAATGTGGGAGTCAAACCATGTACCCTTATGTCTGTGAGGTAAACACTATAACCATTATGACGATCCCCGGTCTTAGGTTCATAGGTAAGTACTAGCCTATCTGCCCAAGGGTAACTATAAGCCTAGCCAGAATGTGTTGGCTTTCACCGCCCCCTTAGATTAGTTCCCTGTGCCTCGGTCCAGCAGAGCCATTAGTTCCCTGTGCCTCTGTCCAGCAGAGCCACTGCAGTGATCCTCAGGGTAAATTTTCTGTTTCCCATCCACTCGTCAAGGTTTCTCTTGAAGAGTGTTAGTGAGGGGCTCTGCCTAATGTAGATTGGAATCCTGTTCCAAAGCATGGGGAATCCCTGGGACAGGAATCTATCCATCCAGCATGTCCTATTTATCGTTGTTTTGAGGTTTAGATCCCTAGAGCGTGTGGCTCTCAGGGATTTGTTTTTTTAAGGTGGAGCATGTCCATCAATTCTGGGTTGGACATGGCCTTGTATGTCAGGCAGAGATCACTTCTGAGTAAGCGCTATGCAACCGAGTACAGCTGGAGTTTCTTCGGGCTGCATAGGGCATATGTTTGAGGCCAGTAACCCTCTTGGTGAGGTATTTTGTGGTCTTTCCAGCTGTTGCAGGTGTCTTGTAAGGTACATCCCAAATGGGGCGTTGTACTCTATGAAGGGTCTGATGAGTGATGAGTAGAGGGGCACAATAACCTTTTTTGTGCTAGATGTGAACCCTTTTGTGATTAGGTGGGCCACATAGAAGGAATTTCTAACCACCTTGGCAATATGATTATCAAAGGAGAGATTACAATCTGCTTGGGTCCCCATATCCCTTATTACATTTTATGTATTTAGGGGACTACCACGTATGTGGTAGTTCGCGGGTACTTTGTTTTTTCCAAAGGGGATGACTATGCATTTTTTGGCATTTAGCTTGAGGCCATGATTTTAACAGCAGGTATTATTCTCAGTGAGACCCATCTGGAGGATGTCTGTATCAGCTGGAGAGTCAATTATGGCCCCCAGTTTGCAGTCGTCTGTGAACTTGGTCTGCCATAGTCCTCCTGTGCTTGCCTGCACCTCTGAAGTATATACCGAACAGGAGGAGTCCCAGGACTGAGCCCTGGGGGATGCCACTTGTAACCGGTTTAGTCAGACCTAGACCCTGCAACTCTCACCGTGTGGGTTCTATCCGTGAGCCAACTGGCAACCCATCTCGTGACAGACGGGTTTATGTTCAGGCTGGTGAGCTTGTCTGTAATACCAGAATGGGGAATGGTGTTGAAAGCCTTTGTGCGGTCTAGGTAGGCTGTGTGGACCTAATTTCCCTTGTCTAAAGCCTTGGTAACTGTCTCAAAGAAGTCCACCAGGTTTAGGAGGCATGATCTGCCCTTAACGAAGCTGAACTGGGTAGGGTCCAATGTTTGAAGGTTCCCAATGTCTCTGTTAATGAATTTCATGATGATGCACTCCATAGCCTTGCAGACCAGGCTAGTCAGGCTTATATGGCAATAGTTCCTGGGGTCTGTTGTGGCTCCACCTTTGTGGAGCGGGATAACTGTTGCTGTGCGCCACTCTATGGGTGCGTAGCCTGTAGAGAGGCTGAGTTTGAACAGTGGGTTTAGGTGAGGGGTTAGTTCATCTTTGAGCTCATGTAGGATGCAGCCTGGGACCCCGTCTGGTCTTATTGAAGCTGTATTTTTGGCTTTGGATAGGGCTGTTTTAACCTGTGTGTCAGTGATTGCCGAGGTACTACATTCTTCTGGTATGGTTATGGGCCCTTTAGGGGGTGAAGTTTGCACTAAACCTGTCCACCAGAATGTTGGCAATATCAGTCGGTTCAGTGTATTTTGTGCCATTCTGCATTAACCCAGAGCAGATATGAGAGCTTTCGCTTAGGTTCATGACATAGGTAAAGAACGCTTTGTGGTTATCTTTGGAGTCCTTGGCAACTTTTCCTTCAAAGCTAGCCTTGGATGATTTTATGAGGGATCATAATTTATTGCTGATACTAATCAGGGATGTCTTTCCTTCTTTGGATTTTACTTTTTTCTGCTCTAGTTTCCTCCTCCTATTGTATAGCTTGTTTATGGCAGGGGTCCACCAGACTGGTTTCCTTTTCTTGGAGGAGTGAGTCTTGGTTTTGCTTGGGATAGCAGGATCCATGCATTCTTGCAGGTGCTCATAGAGTGCCTTTGTAAGGGATTTAGCAGCTTGGACAGCATTATCCTTTAGCATGGGGGCTGTGAACCTTTCCACCTCAGTCTTAAGTAACGTGAAGTTTACTTTTGAAAGGTTTTTCACAGTGGTTTCTTTGATTTGGGGTGGGGGTGGAATGTGGATATCCAGAGAGATTAGTCTATGGTCTGATCTAACCAGCGAGGGTTTGGCCTCCAGTGTAGAACACCGGTCACCCGTGTTGGTGATAACCAGGTCCAATATGTTGTTACCTCTGGTGGTGGTGTTGCCCAGTTGATCCAGGGCATTCGAGTTTATAAATTCTAGGAAGCGTTGGGCAAGGGAGTTAGTACTTGAGTAGTTCTCCCAGTTAATGTTTGGGTAATTGAAATCACCCAATGTTAGGATTTTTGGTAGGACCTTCATATTTTCCAATGTCTCCATAAACCCGGAATGGAGGTCTTGGGTCATGGTGGGTGATTTGTAGCAAGCTACAATTTGAATTGCAGTTTTGCCCATTGTTAGTTGTACAGGGATGATCTCTGAGGCATTGTGCTGTGCCAGTAACCTGGAGGTGTGGGTATCCTTGATGAATATGCATACACCCCCACCTTTTGTGTTTCGGTCCGGGTTCTGTGGCCAAAAAGTATGGCATGAGTTATAGCCTGGTAGTGCTGGGGTGCTCTCTGGAGCCTTAAACCAGGTTTCTGTTACTGCACAGATATTGATGTTCTCCATGCTGAGGAGTGCCTTGAGTGCATACATTTTGAGGTTTAGACTTCTGGGGTTGAGTAGCATTACCCTCAGTTTTTGGTTACTTGTGCTATTTATGGTGGTGTTTGTCTTTTGAGCCTTGTCTAAAAAAAGGCATCTTCCATGTCTCTTCTCATGTAGTCCAGGAAGGTATGTCTCAGGTCATTCACACCAACATGGACAATGACAGAGTCGTATTTGTACTTGTTCTGAAGTGACCTGAGTGCTTGTGTTATGTGGCGCATCCTGGCACCTGACAGGCAGCTAACTGTAACCTTCTCCTTGTCCAGCCTAGTTAATGGGACATCAGTGTGCCTGACTATAGAGTCACCTATTACTAATGTGTTGGATTTGTTATTTTGCCTTAAGGGCTGTGATTGCATGGCACACTTATTATGTGAAGTATGTGTTTCATGGTTTGTGATTGGGTGTGGAGGTTGCTTGGGTGTCTGCTTTGGAGGTCTCTGTTGCTTTTGCATATTTTTATTTAGAGCCTCAGAGTATGTTTTCGTGCATTTATGTGTGTTATTTGCCAGTGTTGGTTTAGTAGGTCTATGTAAGACTGCTGGTGTGTTGCAAGTATTTTCCTTCTCCTCTTGACTGTCAGTTCCAGTTTTGGGTTGAGAGAGCTTTGCCTTCAGTTTGGCTGTATAATTGCATCTCTCGCATATATTAGTGTTTGGTGGTAGGAGGAGAGGGTTGTCTGTGTACATGAGTCAGTTGTAACATTGCCGCAAAATGCCTAGATTCACCAGTTGGACTGGAGAGTACACCTGAAACTGCCCTTTGGACATGCCTGAATACGTAAAGTGAGCTTTTTTACTGATTAGCTGGTAGGGACGAATAGGGAGCTTTGTCCTTCTGGACAGTATAGGGGGTCTAGTGCTAGGGTTAATTAGTTTTGAGCAAGTGCTGGGCTGTGAAATGAATGGTTTGAGTGCTTAAGTTAAAGTTTGTCTAGTTCCAAGGGAAAAATTGAAGAGCAGTTTTAGCCGGGAATAGTTTAACCCTAGCTAACCGGCACTGCCCAGTACGCAAAACCACTCAAATACGTTTTTTATAGCAGGGAAATGAAAGAGAGAGAAATTAGCCCAAAATGGCCAATAAACTACTAACTTCTGGGCTACAGCAAACACAGTGCACAAATTTCAGAAAGAAATCAATCAAATAAGCAGGCACAATAAGCCTTTAACCAGAAATTCCCAGCTCAGAAGGGCAGAATCTAGCCTCTCCTCCCACAAGAGAGCAGACTACAAACCTTCTTAATGTAAAACAACTGGTTTGAAGCTCAAGTGCTTAAACCAAAAGGCTTAGAATAACAGTTACAATTTCATCAGGCTGCTACCAAGCAGTAATAACTGCAGCAGAATAATAAAATTGAGTACTTTTAAGAAGAAGCACAAGCAAAATAAGGTAATAAAGTGGGAAGAAACACAATTACAGTAAAAGAAGCAGAAGAATAAAGTGCAATTTATACATACATACATATATATATATATATATATATATATATATATATATAAAACAATAGAAAACGAGCAAACTGATTTAAACAAGTTACCCAATTAACCAGTAAAAAAACTCAAAAAGTGAGCCCTAATCAGCAGTCTTCAATCTGACAAGTACTAACTGCACACTCCTGCCACGAGAGTGCAGGGGAACCTTCTCCAAATAAGATGGCCTGGATTAGTGTCCAAGTTATACAAACAAAGCTAGATTCAGCAGGCCTGAATCTAGTCTATGCTACAGCAGACAATGTGCACCAATATCAGAAAAAACAGTTCAAATGAGCAGACACAGTAATCCTTTAACTAGAAATTCCCAGTTCAGAAGGGTAGAATCTAGTCTCTCCTCCCTCAAGAGTGTAGACCACAAACCTTCTTAATGCAAAATAACTGACCTGGAGCACAAGTGCTTAAAACAGAACTAATACACTTTTAGAATAACAGACACTGAGCCTTCAATCAGCAATTCCCAACTTAGAATGATATAAGCTACCTGTCCTGCCACAACAGTGCAGAACACAAACCTTCCTAATGCAAAACAACTGGCCTGAAGCCCAAGTGCAATAAGCAAAAGACTTAGAATAACAGTTACAATGTAATCAGGCTACTACCAAGCAGTAATAAATGCAGCAGAATAAACACAATTGAGTACTTTTAAGAAGAGGCAAAAGCAAAATAAGTTAATACAGTAGGAAGAAACACAAATACAGTAAAAGCAGATAGTGCAAATTGTTTAATATATAAAACAATAGAAAACAAGCAAACTGATATGAACAAATTACCCAATTAACCGGTAAAAAACCTCAGAATTGGGCCCTGTTCCAGCAGTTTTCAGACAAGTTCAGGGCCTAAGTGGGTATGCCTACTCAAATGTTCTCTCTGTATTAGGCCAGATGAGGTAATGAGACTAGACTAGGATAGGGATGAACAGATGGGAATGGCAGGAGTGTCTAAAATCCAAGTATGATCTCACTGTACTCGGTTGAGTGAGCAAATGAGATGGGCCCAGGAGGAGTGTTCGAACACAAATTTACAAGAGGGGAGGTCAATTCCAATGCCACCAAGATTAATACCACAACAAGAACAGAGATGATGGGTGGGGGAAACTAACTGCAGACAGGGAGAGACAGAGAGGAGCTTCCAATTTTCAGTAAACAAATAGGCAGATATATGCAGTACTATTTTTAACACAATATTCAATGAGACAATAAACAGAAAAAATAAAATTCAGTACTGTCTTACAATACTGCACGTTTGTACTTATCTCAGCTTGTAATAAAGTTGATGTAGGGTGTGCAAAAGCTAACCAAACAGCTCCAGTATGCAACTATTCAGCAGAAATAATTTCAGAGATAAGGAACTAAGACACTAAGGCACAGAGAATCCTTCTAGGTTAAGACTTCTACACCTAATAACAAAAAAGTGAGATGAATACTAACTGCAGACAGGGTGAGACTGAGAGGAGCTGCATCACAAACTATCATATCCCAAGTAAAAATGAAAGGGAGTAACAGTTTTCCTTTATTACTGGTAAGTCTCCATTTTTTGAAATCCTGTATATACTTGCTAATGTCTGTGGTATAACTGGAAACAAAATTATCTGTCATTGTCTTGTGTGCCTGCATAGCATATATATCTATTAAGATACATTTCCATTTTTGAGACTGCTATTGGCAAGAGGGGTTTTAGAACATTAGGCTAGGAAAGTGAGATGTAATGTTTCTTTTGAAGCCTGAGATTTTACCAACATGTTTGCTCACACCACGATTGGAAGGGTCCATATCTACTGCTGGCCCTTAATATGGAGGTGGGAGGACTGACCCAGATTTATGGGTACATGAGCTAGCATAGCTACATTCAAATAGATTAACTTGAACAGTGGGTGTGTTTAATTCTAACAGGAAGAGAAAGACTGTGCATCCATAGTTTCTTGCTTTTGACATTTAATGCAGACATCAAAGGGGGGTCAGTAGTGCAGATTTTATATTGTATATTTTTTTCTCTTCTTTTTCATCTGTAGGGAGGTAATTTTAAACATCGCTGCTGTTCACTTCTGTCTCAGGTGTGGAAATGTCTCCTACTCTATACTGTGAATGCAGTGGTGCCCATTAAAATATGGGGAAGAATAGGGGCCTATGTATTCTGTCCTATAGTCCCTACACTCTAGTATTGTTTGGAAGTAAATACTAGTGCTGTAGTATTGTTTGGAAGTAAATACTAGTGCTGTAAGGGGAAGTTCACATTTGGTAATAGGTACATTTATAGCTGCGGTGGTGGTGCTGCGGTAGTGTTGTCGCCTCACAGTAAGACGTTGTCCTGTTCGATTCTCAGCTAGAGCATCTTCTGTTTGGAGACATGTGTGAATGGGCGTACCTTCGTTGAAGGTTGTGCGTCAGGGCTGGCAACTCTGCACGTAAAATCTACTGCCAATCATTAGCGGACCGGAGTTCCGCTGTGGCGACCCGTAACCAGGAAAAGCCGAAAGACGCAACAACTTTGAAGGGACATTCATAGTTAATGTGACATAAAAAGTATTCAGCATTTTGAACACAGTGATATAGCTTCTAAGAAACAGGTGCCTGATGAGTTTTGATATTTTTTTAATAGCCTGTTCAATTTAGCTTACAGCAGCTCTATGTTATCATGGGTAGGAAAAAAGATAGCAGGACTGACAGCAATTCTCATCTGTTTGAAAGCAGACTGAGTCTTTAGTTGAGTGTGTGGAGAAGTCTTTTATTTGTGAGGGTTAGAAGATATTCAGTAAATCTCGGTGCATCACGTAATATGTGTACTGAATATAATGTACTGCTCTGCTCATTAGCCTGCACATTTTACACTGGGGCTCATAAAAATAAATAATAAACATACACACAATTACTCAGTGGTATAAAAAAGGATTTTACATTTTGATAGCCTACAGATCTGCTTTGCAAAGTGATGAAAATAATGCATCATATAGAAAGAAGCAAATATGAGAGAAATGCAGGCACTTGTTTACATTACATTTCTCCTGTGGTTGGTCAGCACATTACTAGCCTGTGATGGTAAATAGGTAAGCCACCCTGTTTTATAAGATCTAGGGTTGCTCTTTAAGTAATCCTATGCCTGGTGTAAGGCCTAGTGAAAGCAAGTGTTTTAGAATTGTGAGGCTAGTTCTTCCTCATTTTTGAAGGCCCTCCTTCAGTTCTATAATAAACATGCTTATCCATCATTTATCTTTGGCATTTGCTCTATAATCATGAATTTTTCTGAATTAGTTACGATATCTATTCTAAACTACTTGGCTTTTGGGACTAGTCATGTGGATGCTTAATTCATCTGAGCAGAAAAAGAGAGGGAGATGTCTTTATTTCTTGTGAATTATCTACAATGCAGCATGCACATGTTTCATTCTGTAACTGATGCTTTTGCAAAGGCAGGCAAATTTCTAACCCATGTGGAGTCTGTAATCTTCCCATGTCACTATTGCCAAAATAATTTAACCATCACCTACAGCATAAGACTTGTGAAATGTCTTGTGTTCAGATGGTAGAAAGAACAGTTGTGTAAAATATTACCATGATGCCTTCACTGCTGCAGTATTCCTTACTAAAAGGATTCCCTGCCATGAAGCCCTCCATCTGGCCAGTTTACAAAAGATTTATGTTGCTTTAAGGTATGTAGAATGTCACCTGCTTAATCTTTGCGTAAGGTAGGGCATAAAGGTGACGTTCAGGCATACCGTCCTCAGAACAGATTGCCCCAGTAGGAACAGCAGTCCAAGGAAAACCTGTACAGACAGGAAGGGAAAAAGACCAGAGGGATGGAGGGAGGGAGTGAATACTACAGTGGTGAAGGCAAGGACATCTACCATCATGGTAAGATTTTAAACAACTGTACTGTGTCCTTACATTCACCGCTGCAGTATTCCTTACTAATTGGAGAATACAAAAGCTCAAGAAGAAACCTGGGAGGAGGAAGCAGCAGAGCCCTCTAAGAAGCCATGAAGTATGGCAACAGCAAAGCTAGCTCTGGCTCTGGAGATACCATCCAACTGGTAATGTTTGGTAAAGGTATGCACAGAACTCCATGTAGCACCTTTAAGAATAGAATTTGCATCTAAACCCCTAAAAAAGCACCAGAAGAAGCCACAGATCTAGTGGAATGAGCCTTAACAGAAGAAGGAAGGCTCTTGCCATGAAGAGTGTAACAAAAGAAAATAGCCTTTGAAATCCAACTAGAAACAGATTGCTTGGAAAAGTCCAAACCTAAAGACCTAGGATGAAAGTAAACAAGTGGTCAGACTTCCTGATAGCTTTAGTTTTATTCAAATAAAATCTGAGCTGTCTATGTACATCTAAAGTATGTAGCAGATAGGTTCAGTGCTAACTTTACCCCCCTCTCACTCCCTAAAGGGCCCATATCTATACAGGAAGAATGCAGAGTCCCTGTAATCACATCTATGCAGTTAAAAGCTGCACTCTCTAAAACACCCCAAAAAAAAAAAACAGTATCCATGGGACCGGACAACATCACAGGCTGCATTTTACATGAACTAAAGAATGAACTGGCTCCCCACCTAAACACCATGTTCAGTCAAAGTCTCACGTCAGGCTTTGTGCCCACTGAATGGCACACAGCAACAATTATCCGACTCCACAAAGTGGGAGCCACCACTGATCCTGGGAACTATCGCCCTATTAGCCTGACAAGCCTGGTCTGCAAGGCCATGGAATGTATCATCATGGAACTCATAAACAAAGACATTGGTAGCCTCCAAACTCTGGACCCCACCCAGTTCGGGATTATGAAAGGCAGATCATGCCTTCTGAACCTGATCAACTTCTTTGAGGCAGTCCTCAAAGCCATAGACGAGGCAAAGGTGGTTCACACAGCCTACCTTGCCAAGGCGTTCAACACCATCCCCCATTCTGGAATTATAGCTAAACTCACTAAACTAGGTATAAATCCCTATGTCACAAGATGGATTGCCAACTGGCTCACTGACCGATCCCACACTGTAAAAGTTGCAAACTCCAAATCTGACTTCAAACCAGTGACAAGTGGAGTACCACAGGGTTCAGTCCTGGGACCTCTCCTGTTAGCCTGTACTTCAGAGAAGTAGATACCAAACACAGAAGTCCTCTGGCTAACGAAGTTCACAGATTAATCCAAACTAGGTACTATAGTTGTGTCCCCAAATGATGTGGACATCCTACAGAAGGGCCTCACTGAGACAGATGCCTGGTGTCAGAGGGCATGGCCTCAAAGCTCAATGCCAAAAAGTGCATTGTCATCCTCTTTGGTAAAAACTCTGTACCCATGAACTACCACATAAACATCAGTCTACTTAACGCTGAATGTGTGCTAAGAGACCCTGGGACCCAGGTGGACAGTAGTCTCTCCTCTGATAATCACATCGCCACAGTAGTCAGGAAATCCTTCTATGTGGCACACCTCATCACAAAAGGGTTCTCATCCAGGAAAAAAGAGGTCATTGTTCCCCTCTACTCTGCACTCATTAGACCCCATTATAGAGTGCAACACCCCTTTTGGAATGTACCTCACAAGACATCTGCAGCAGCTGGAAAGGCCACAGAAGTAGCTCACAAAGAGGATTACTGACCTCAAACAGATGCCCTACACTGACTGTCTCAAAAAACTCCAGCTTTACTCTGTAGCATATCGCCTACTCCGAGGAGATCTCTGCCTAGCATATAAAGCTATATTAAACCCAGAGCTGTTGGACATACTACACCCAAAGAAATCCCAATCCCTCTGAGCTACACTCTCTAGGGACCTAAACCTTGTCACCACAATAAACAGGACATGCTGGAGGGATAGATTCCTGTCCCAGAGACTTCCTATACTCTGGAACAAGGTACCCATCTATGTCAAACAAAGTTCCTCATTAGCACTCTTCAAGAAAAATCTTGATGAGTGGATGGGAAATAGGAAATACACCCCAGGGATTACTTTTGTGGCTCTGCTCGACAGGGGCACAGGAAATTAACTTTCTTGGGTGGCGTAAGCCAGGGAACCTTGTTGACAAGGCTTACTTAGGCCCTTGGGTTGATAGCCTAGTACCTACCTATGAACCCTCTTATTTTCAGATTGCGGAGAGGGAAAACAGGTAGGCAAATTAATAGACTGATTAAGTGACAACTCATTAATCGCCTTGGGCATAAAAGAAGGATTAGTGCATAAGGACACCCTGTGCTTATGAAATATCAAAAAAGGTGGACAAGCCATAGGGGCTTGCAAATCAGACACCCATCTGGCAGAAGTAAGAGCTAACAAAAGAATTGTCTTCCAAGAACAATGTTGCAAGGAAGCAGAAACAGCAGGCTCAAAAGAAGCCTGAGTCAATTTTTCTAGAACAAAATTAAGATCCCATGGAGGAGGAGGAACAGGCTTCCTGGGAGGTGTAATATTAAGGATGCCTTTAAGAAACTGCTTAGCCTCAATCTAGAAGCTAATGGGGGAGTTAAAGGCAGACAAGCAGAAAGAGCTGATAAGTGGGCCTTAACAGAAGAATGGGCCAGACCAGCATTGAGCAACTCACACAAATAAGAAAGAACCAAAGGAATATCCACAGAAAGTGGGCCCAGGTCATGAGAAAGACACTAAATAGAAAACCTCTTCCATTTAAACAAGTAGGATTTCCTAGTAGTAGGTTTCCTGACCTCCTTCAGGACCTACAGCACATCCTCAGCAAAAAGGTGTCTATGAGAGATCATAACCCTATCACCCACAGTGTCAGTTGAAGTGTGGACAGGTGGGAATGGATGAAAGACCCCTTGTCTTGTGTGAGGAGATCCACCCTGTGAGGTAACTTGTGATGATTGCCCCTGGTGAGATGCAGAAGGAGAGGGAACCAGTTCTGTCCCGGCCAAAAGGGAGTCACCAACAAGATTTTGGGAGCATCCTGTTGAATCTTGAACAGGACTCTCGGAATGAGAGAAAGGGGAGGGAATGCATAAAGAAACATCCCCTTCCAAGAAAATAAGAGAGTGTCCACCTTTCAGACCAGAGGACCTGGGACTTTGGCAAAAAACAGAGGAAGTTGTGCATTCAAAGGGAAGGCAAAGAGATCTACTTGAAGAATACCACACTGGTGAACAATGTCCAGAAACACATCCCTGTGAAGCATCCATTCATGGGATTGAGTGAAGGACCTGCTCAGACTGTCTGCCACCATGTTGCGATCTGAAGGAATGTAAACTTCCTGAAGAGTCACATGATACTGGATAGCCAGATCCCATACCAGAAGTGCCAGCCGCCAAAGACGGTAGGATCTCGTACACCCCTGTTTGTTTATATACCACATGACTGTGGTATTTTCCATGACTACCTTGAGAGGCCCTGCAGAGAAGAGAGGATGAAAGGCCTGAAGAGACAGCAGAAGAGCCCTCATCTCTTTGATTTTGATGTGCTCCTTCTGCTGATGAGGCGACCACACTCCCTGAACCTTCAGGGAGTCAAATGTTGCTCCCCATCCCGCATCTGAAGTGTCTGTGAACAGAGCCTGAGGGGAAAGTGGAGGCTGAAATGGGAACCTTGGATTCGGAGACAACTGCTGAATCCACCACAGAAGTTTGACCTTCAGACCTGGGAGAAGAGGAA
Organism: Protopterus annectens; assembly: GCF_019279795.1. NCBI lineage: Eukaryota > Metazoa > Chordata > Ceratodontiformes > Protopteridae > Protopterus > Protopterus annectens. The sequence goes on from NC_056735.1 coordinate 296,615,772, forward strand.
CATGAAAGTCTACAGGATGCACATGGTGAAGCCACACCAACTTCAGAAACCACTGGAACTTCCTCATGTGGAGTCTGGCCAGAGGAATCATCAGAATGTTGGAAGCCATGAATGTCAGAGCCCTCAGAAACTCCCTGGCTGAAATGGAGGCCAGGGGAAGAAGAGTTTGAAAGAAAGAAATGAGAGTTAATGTCTTTGGAGGAGGCAGGGATGCCAGCATTGGCACCATTTGAAACCCGCAACCCAGAAAGACATGATCTTGAGAAGGAGACAATGAAGACATATTGAAGTTTATTGTGAACCCCAGGTTCTGAAGAAGAGAAATGGTAAAATAAAGATTTTTGCAAAAGGACATCTGGAGAAGATGCCTGAATCCGTAGGTCATCCAAATAAGGAAAGATTTGGATCCCTTGAAGCCTGCAAAAGGCAATTACAGGAGTGAGGCATTTGGTGAATACCCTTTGGACAGCAGAAAGGCTAAAGGGCAAAGCACAGAACTAAAAATGCCAGGAAGCAACAGAGAAATGCAAAAATCTCCTGAAAAGAGGATGGAGATAAGCATCCGCGATGTCCAAAGATGCCAGAAAGGTCTGAGGGAGCAAGAGAGGAAAAAGGGACTGAAGGGACAACATCCATTAGGATGGTACCTTCAGAAAGGTGTTCAGATGGGAGAAGTACCTTCTTTTCTGGACACTAGAAACATTCTGTAATAAAACTCTTTTCCCCTTTGGGACACAGGCACTTCTTGAATAGTACCCTGAAACAAGATGTCCCGAAGTACCTCTGGGGAGAAAAGGAAGCTGTACCTGAGGAGGCTGAGGAATGCCCATAAAAGGAGAATAGGAAATCCAGACCATGAAGTACCCTTGACGAATGATTGACAAAACCCAGGAATCCTGGGTGATCCGGAGCCAAACAGGAAGCGAAAGAGGAAGGTGAAGAGATAGAGGAATGTGGCTGGGAATGGGGGTTTAGTCAGACAGCACCTAATTTGTCAGGCAAGAAGGCTTAAGAATCCTGGCAGTCTGAGTGGCTTTAGCAGGAGGAGTCCATTTACCACCCTTTTTACCTTTAGAAGGAGAGCGAGACTGCCTATGAAAAAAGGCTGGCTTAGAAGGGTAGTTACGTTGAAACTTGGGCACAGGAGAAACAAAGACATGCTTAAGCTCCTGTAAAGCCTTCCCCTTGTCCTGAAGAGACTTAAACAAACCAGCAGCCATTTCTCCAACCAAAAGGGCATTATCCAGAGGAGCATCCAGCAACTTAGCCTTAATATTATCAGGCAAACGTTGAAGCCAAAGCCAGGAATATCTCCTCACAACTGAACCAGAGGCAGCAGCCCTGGAAGAGGCATCTGCAGCATCATAACTACACTTGATAGAATGATGAACAATCTGAGAGGGAAGACCTAAGCAAGGAAAGAACTGAAGATTTACCCTCAAGAGTCCAGAAGATCAGAAAGAACCTGTCAGGCCTGAGAAAGAAGAGCCAAGACATACCTAGAAATATAGGTCTGATAATTAATAGACCTAGAAATATAGGTTTGATAATTAATAGACCTAAAAGCCAGGGAAGAGGAAGTATGAAACTTCTTACCCAGCCTATCCATGGTCCTACTGTCTTTGTCAGAAGGCAGTAACTTGGATGAAGGAAGCAATTGAGACTGCTTATCATAGGCTCAGACACCACAGAGGTGTCAGCAGCAGGACATTTAAACAAAAAGGAACAATCCTCAGGTACCCTGTAAAACCTGTCAGACTTCCTGGGAGCAGAGGGCAAAGAATCCAGGTCTTCAGAGGCAGTGGAAAAAAACATCCAATAAAGCAGGCAAGACAGGAGGAATGGCCGCAGGTTTAGGAGCAGGGGGCAAAGAATCTGGTGCTTTAGAGGCAGTGGGAAAAAAACAGCCAATAAAGCAGGCAAGACAGGAGGAATGGCCGCAGGTTTAGGAGATTCCATTTGCAGTAACTCGCAGTATCTCTTATGGATATCCAAAACCTGGGCACAACCCCACTTAGTCTATCCTCCTAGAGATCATATCTCCAAAGGAAATTTCCTCAGAGGGATTATCAAGAATATGAGAATCCTCTTCGTCAGACCTGTAGTCTAAAGGAGAAGGAATCTGTGCAGAATAAGCAAGGGAGTCATCATCAGAATCCACCTCAGAAGAGTGGAAGTCTCTGGGCCTTTTATGGGAAGAGGCGGACCAAGGAGGAGCAGGAAATGAAACCCCTTGAGGAGGCTGCAATGACAGTAAGGCATTAAATAACCCCTGATTTAAAGGCCTGCCACTCACTTTGTGGATCCCTAGGAGCTGAATAAACATGGTTAGTTTTGTTTCTTCTTCAAAGGGACATCCATCCTGCAACTCTGAGAAGGCCCAGACTCAGGATGGCATTCCCCAACTGCAGTAGGACCCTCTTCCCACAAGAGAAACTGCAGAACCCCATTAAACTCCTTAGAAATGGTCAACTGTGGTTCCCTCTGAATGCCCAAAACGAACGCCTGCAAAGCCTCATCGGACATGGTGCCTGCCAAATGCTCACTGGCCTCCAACCCAGACGAGGTAGAAGAATCTGTCAAACAACTGGGTGAGCCTCCAGGTGCATAATAACCAAAGGAGAAACACCCAGTGGAGGTAGGACAGCAGAAGATTCTGGCCTTATCTTATGCACCTTCTTCTTCTCAGATGGCTGACCCTCTGGGCAGGAAGTTCCATCCATAGTATCCGCAGCAAGAAGCTTAAGTTGCTGGTTCTTAAGGTACAAGGAAAGGGAAGAAAGCCTACTATGAAGAGTTTTGGGGGCAAATGCCTGACAAATTGAACAAGACGTATGGTCATGAGCAGCACTGAGGCAAAAAAGACCCATATAGTGATGGTCTTTATGGGGAATCAGTCTCCCACACTGGCATTTACCCTTCCTGGGTGACATTTACTCCAAACAGTACTAAACAAAACAGAAAAAGTAACTAAAAATCCAACTGGCTACTTATCTGCAACTGTGAGGGCTCCAGCAACAGGAGCAAGCACAGAAAGGCCAACAAACAGAAAAACGGATGTATGCAACAGACCAGCGGTTAAAACAGCATTTGGACTGGCGGCAAAAAAGTTCTGAGGATGGTATGCCTGAACACCACCTTTATGCCCTACCTTACGCAAGGAGTAAGCAGGTGACATTCTGCGTACCTTAAAGCAATGGAAATCTTCTTTTGTAAACTGGCCGGATGGAGGGCTTCATGGCAGGGAAGCCCGTTTGCAAGGAATACTACAGCAGTGACTGCAAGGACATCTTCAAGTACATTATGTGAAAAAAAAGTGTAAAAGATAAAGCTAATCAGCCTTCACTTGAGTTAGTAATTAGACTGTTGAAGGTGACATGAAAGTGTTATTTTCTCTTCCATACTGCATGATAACCTTCCCCAAAATCTGTCTGGCCTTAACTTTGAAAAATATATTAAATTTGTTTCCTACTGACATAAAAGAACAAATGCATCAGAGGCTGGAGAAAAAGACATAACAGACTACTGTGTTCAGAAAGTGAAAAGGCATGTGTACTTTATTTTGGCTTGATGCTGCTTAGTGTACTTTGTTTCCCCAGCATTACAAATAGTCACTGCTAATTTCTCTGTTATCCTAATTCAGTATTCCCTACTTGTAAGGACATATTGTCATGGTTTTGTGCTTTGGCTATGTTTTTCAGTAGAAGCTAAATCCCCAGGAAATTAGCTCAAAATGCTCACCCCTGTCATGCAATAACCTCTTTGTATTTATGTTGACTGGCAATACTTGGAATTACTGCTTACTTCTGGAATCTGTGGAGAGTACGTCTGTAGTATTCTTCCATCGACTCTGTGCTTTTTCTGCTTTCATAGGCTCATAGAGAAGTACTAGGCTAGATGCTCTTGTGGGGGGTCATTTTAAGCCTAGCCAATTTCTTTATTTGTGCTTGAATTAGCCTATACCATTTGATTAAAGATTGGTCTTACCCATCCCATGGATGTTAACGATATATCACTCCGAATGAGGATAACTAGGATCATACTGTAGATAATTTGAGATATTGGTAATATTTTAAATGAACCGTAATAACCCCATTGTTTCTTCAGCTGTGAAACCATATTTAATTTAAATATTTTGAAAAGCTAAGGTAATGTAAGCAGTATGGACTCCTTTAAACATCTATTTATTTCAGAAGGCTTAGTAGGTACACAGTTATAATACTGATGCTTTAAGTATCAAGATTAGTTATATTTTTGTTTTATTCATTATTGATATATTTATTTACCAGACTGATATATTTATTGTACCAGACTGATATATTTATTGTACCAGATTTAGTTTCATTTCTATAAAATTAAATAGAAATTAAGTTTTCCAAGTAGGTAAACACATTTTGCTTACTGATTTGTAGCCTTTCTTAGCAACCAATGAACTTTTAAATGACAAATTCAAAGGAGGTAGTTACCACTGCTGAAAGACTGTTTTCAGACAAATTCAGAAAGGAGGAGGAATTACTAGAAGAAATAGTCCCTGTCTTGGTTATACAGTAATGGGTGGGTGGATCTTGCCAAAGTCTACAGTGGCTCTTTTTAGGCATCCAGCTTCTGGTCACCCATGAACAACAATGCTGTTATTAGGATTATCAGATTTTCATTGTTGGTTGTATGGTACTGCACTAATGCTGAACAGCTACTTGGAGAAGTTATTCAGCAGTTGTCATAGCAACAGAAGGCTCATAGCTTATATAATTAGCCTCTGCTATATTACCTTCAGTAGAAAGTGTCTTTTGGAATGCAGTCTCGTCATGATCATATAGAATATTTTCCATGTGCATGCTTTCAGGGAAATTGTTTTTCTACAAACTTTGAAATGCTGGATTTCATGGTAAGCTTTTAGTTTAGTCAGCTACACTTAAGGTATCGCCGTCATTTTAGAGACCAGCTGATTTAATGTGCAGTGCACTGATGAATATGCATGCATTTATTTGAAAGAAAAATAAATTAACCCTGAAATAGTCTACTAGCTATCTTAGTATTTAAAACAAAAAGTGAAATGAAAAAGTCAGTGCATGCATTTTTGTGTCTTGAAACAAAAGAACAACAGAAAATGGTTTTATTAAATCAGTTCAAATATTTCAGAAATATTAAAAGGATACATTAAAACAAATTGCTTTAACTAAAAACAGAAAACTGTTCAGATGTATTGGTGATTAAAATAATTAAAAGAAATTACTTCTATAAAGCAGAATCTAAGCAACATTAAAATATTTCTTTAAGCAAATATTATTTAAGAGATCTTCATAAAGAACATCAGAGATGCTTTCCCATAACAGAAACGGTGGTTGATTCCACAGGATTGAACCGATGAGTTCTCTAAATGGAGCCTGGGAAAATCCAGCAACCCATCAATTGATGGCCTAAGAGGCCTCGTCTAAGAAGAGGGCACAAGGAACTCTCTTAAATAGGCAGGCGACAGCTTGGGCAGGGGTCAGAAAGTTAGAACAAGTATTTTAAATGTCGACCTTGTAGTGATAATCAGTCTGTGCAGATGTCACAGAACATACATAATATGGCTGGTACAAAGAACACCAGCTATGATCCAAATTGTTGCATCTGTAATGTGGCTGGTGCAAGGAACACTTGCCTGGCACTGAACTGCTGCATCTGTAATATTGCTAATGTAAGAAACACAACCTGGCACTGAATTTCTGCATCTGTAGGATGGCTAGTGCAAGAAAACACCAGCCCGGCACTGAATTGCTGCATCTATAATATGGCAAGTGCAAGGAACACCAGCCTGGCACTGAACTGCTGCAGCCATAATGAGGTTTCTGCATGAAACACTGGCCTTCCTATGAATTGCTACATCTGCAAAGTGGCTGGTGCAAGGAGCACCAGCCTGGCTTTGAATTGCTGTATCTATGGTACAAAGAACACCAGTCTAGCTGTGAAATTCCACTCCTGCTGCAGTCAAACCAGGTCTCCTTTCCATAATCCCCAAGTAAGGAAATTGCAGTAATCAGGGTGTGTGGCCCTTAGGCGCATGAATCACCATTGCCATGTCAGAGGATGGAATAAGGTGCCATATCTGAGCCATTGCTTTGAGGTGGAATTAAGATGATTCAGTGAGTGCAAACATCTCAAGTGTTATGAATCATATCCTAGCCATGTGCACAAGAACACACATCCAGTCTATTCCTTAAGAAAATTAAAAAAAAAAACATAAGGGAAGAAAAGAAAGGCATACATGATGGATGGACTAACATTGTTTTTCAACTTGTTTTAATGTTTAAGGGGAGTAACTGCTATCCAGTGATGGACAGAGTCCAAGTAGTCTAACTAGAAAAATTCAGTGCCTTCCAACAAAAAGATAGGTCATAAACACTACCCTTTTAAAAAAAGAGAACTACTTACCACTCTGTGTAGAGTTTTCGCACCACTCCTTAGCCTGGAAGAATTGAATGTTCTCATCTTAAATTCATGTTAATAAACATTTCCATCCACTACTGGATAGAAATACCATTTTAACAGATATTTAGTTTTTTGTACTTAATATTTGCCACCACTTAAATTGTCTTTGGTATACTTTCTCAGCTTACCATACTTAAGACCACTTCTTGAAGAACTCACTGATGTACCATAATTCAAAACATTTTGGTAAGCTGTCTAGTTTGGTTTTACCTGACTTTCATAAATAATTTTCTTATAGTATGCATATGCTAGAAATGGGAAATTGAATGTCTGTACTCAGTGTTTTAGATTCAGAAAAATTACTGCACCCTGTCCTTTCTCATCTTGTTTTTATTTTTTTATGTCGACTAGAAACCATCCACATTTCCAGTCACTGAAAGCTACCTCTTAGGTAGTGGAAATAGCAATATAAATGTCTTCATTCTTGTATATCTGTTTAATACAAAGGGTAAAAGGTTGCACTGAAAAAAGGCTAAAAAAACAACTGAATAAAAAGCAGGCATTCAGAATCCTTAGAACTGGAACATTTAACCATCTTTGCACTTGTATATATCCTGTGGACCTCTTTCAATGCGGACTTAATGTATTGCTCATTGAAGACTCTGGTTTAGCTGGGTTCTTGCTGTTTGGACTATTCTGTAATCACCTTAATACTGATGATATCAGGATATTTTTAAGCAGAGATTCCGTAGAGAATGACCAGTCTAAACACTTATGCAGTACTGGACTGCCCGCAAAAAGTACAATACATGTAACGGCTATAGGTAGTGGAGTTTGGCTTTAAAGGCCTGAATGCATCTTTAAATACCCACTGAATTTTTACCATTTTTAAATTATTTAGACGCCTTTGAGTTTTCTTGAGGGGTCATTTGCATATATTAATTTGGCTTCTTTTAAAGGAGGTTTAAGGTATTACACAGTGGAAACCTTGGTTTATCTGTGTGTGTGTGTGTGTGTGTGTGTGTGTGTGTGTGTGTGTGTGTGTGTGTGTGTGTGTGTGTGTGTGTGTGTGTGTGTAGTATACTATATACTATAAATATATAAAAGGGGTTAATTCTTTTGAAAGAGAAGTGCTCAAATCAGATAAATCTTTTAGAATGTTTATTTTTCAGGTTCACATGATGCAAAAGTGACGTATTTGACCAAATAACATTGATATTCTGAGCGGATTCTACTTTGTAGCAGGAGTGTGGTGTGAGACTGTTGCCCCCTCCATAACGCACTGATTTTGAACAGACTCTTACCAGTTTTCTAATGATGTTTTATATGTTTGAGGTAGAGTTTTTATTAGTTTTTTGGAGACCCTAGGTATGCTCTCCTTTATCCTGTCTGATTGTGTGCATTTTTGACCTTAAGTTAAGCAATTTCACATCCTTCCTAGAATTACAGCTCCTGAACATATGCATCTTTGCTGTTCTTGTAACCGTAACTAAGTAGTCGTATAACTTTTTATACAAAAAATGCATTCAACCCTGGTGCGTACTCCACTTCTGATTAAATGCACCTCCTACTCTTCCTCCTCCTTCCTAATTTAGAGAGACCACCAAGAATCCCCCATTGTTACTCCTATCCCTCTGCAAACCTCTTACTTCCCTTTTGTTTCTTCAAGAGTGATGGTCTGCATAATTAGCAGCATATTTAGCAATACCATATACTCCTCTAAATATTTCCGCTTCTTTGAAGCTTTTCTTTTTCACACAGACCTCTGACTGGCAAATGATACACTTTCCTTAAGGATCTGAAAAAAAAAACCTCTTTGGACTCTGACTCGGTGCTAAACATTATTTTATTCTTAGGTGCTAAACATTATTTTATTCTTGTAGTCGAAGCATCTCCTTAGTTTTGCTACAACTCCTCTCTCTTTAACATACTTAGGATCTATAACCCGTTTCACTTTCTGTTATGCACCTTGTATAACCCCCAGCTCTAGGTTCCTTAATTTAAAATTTGTCTGTGAATATTACTTTATAGGTTTCTTCATCGGACATCTAATTATATATGAGTAATGTAAAGCACTTTGGTGTTTTATATTAAACATATGAATGAAGCCTTTATTGTTTCCACAGTGTCATTGTGTTTACAGCTGTCTGTGACATCTTTCATACTTATTGGAAGACTTCCTCAGACTGGAACACTTTAATTTAACTTAGAAATTGGGAAAACATACCAAGGAATTCATTAAAGGGTCTAGTATGATCTGTACAAGACGTCTCGAAAAAATCTCCAAATTCAGTTTTAAGATAGTGGGTAATAGTAAAAACTTACTAGCAAGAAAGAACACTACTAGTAAATGAATAATAAGAACTGAAGGGACTACATGATGTAGCTCCTGTAATCACTGTAAATGTATGTATCATGAATCTCTTGTACATATTGATTCTAAAGGTGGACTCTGGGATGAGAAACTAGAGGTGTATGAATTAAAATGGCTGAATAGTCTTTGGGCAAATAGATTCCTGGCTTAAATGATAGGATTTCCATTAATAGTGTGTTGGAAATAAAAGCTGACACATAATGCTGTTTTTAAGTATGTATGGTAGTAGCTCATTAATTGTGCTGTTAAGTGTTTTGGTTTATAATATTAATTTATTGTTCAAGAAATTATTGCTTTTATAATGTATATACAGTGGATATAAAAAGTGGACACACCCCTGTTAAAATTCCAGGTTTTTGTGATATAAAAAAAATGAAACCGCAATAAATCATTTTAAAACATTTCCCACCTTTAATGTGACCTATAACCTGTACAAATCAATTGAAAAACAAACAAATCTGTCAGGGGGAAAAATATAAAAAAAATAAAAATGTACAATAAGCTGGTTGCATAAGTGTGCACACCTTTAAACTAATACTTTGTTGAACAACCTTTTGATTTAATTACAACATTCAGTCGTCTTGGGTAGACACCTGCCATCAATTAAAGAGACTCTGATTAACACCAAATAAAGTTCAGATGTCCTAGTAGGATTTTCTTGACATTTACTCAGTTGCCTGCTACAGCAAAAGCCATGGTTCGCACAGAGCTTACAAATCATCAAAGGGATCTCATTGTTGAAAGGTATCAGTCAGGAGAAGGGTAAAAAAAAAAATATCCACAGCATTGGCTATGCCATTGAACACAGTGAAGACCGCCATCAAAAAGTGGAGAAAATATCTAAACAGTGACATTGCAAAGAACTGAATGTCTCTCCAAAATTGATGAAAAGACAAGATGAAAACTGGTCATGGAGGCTGCCAAGAGACTTACAGCAACACTGAAGGAGCTGCAGGAATTTCTGACAAGTACTGGTTGTGTACTACATGTGACAACAATCTCCCGTAATCTCCATATGTCTGGACTATGGGGTAGGGTTGCAAGACAGAAGCCTTTTCTTACACAGAAAAGCATCCAAGCCTGGCTAAATTTTGCAAAACAATACATCAAGTCTCCTAAAAGCATGTGGGAAAATGTGTTCTGGTCTGATGAGACCAAGGTTGAACTTTTTGGCCACAATTCCAAAAGGTATGTTTGGCGCAAAAACAACACTTCGCATCACCAAAAGAACACCATCCCCATGATATGAAGCATGATGGTGGCAGTATCATGCCTTAGGGGTTGCCTTTCTTCAGCCTGAACAGGGGCTTTAGTCAAGGTGGAGGAAATTATGAACAGTTTCAAATACTAGTCACTTTTGGCCCAAAAACTACAGGTGTCTGCTAGAAAGCTGAAGATGAAAAGGAATTTCACATTTCAATACGACAGCGACCCCAAACATACATCCAAATCAACAAAAGAATGGCTTCACCAGAAGAAAATTAAAGTTTTGGAATGGCCCAGCCAGAGCCCAGACCTAAATCCAATAGAAACTCTGTGTGGTGACCCAAAGAGGGCTGTGCACAAGAGATGTCCTTGCAATTTGACAGATTTGGAGCACTTTTGCAAGGAAGAGTGGGCAAATCTTGCCAAGTCAAGATGTGCCATGCTGATAAACTCCTACTCAAGAAGACTGAATGCTGTAATTAAATCAAAAGGTACTTCAACAAAGTATTAGTTTAAGGGTGTGCACACTTATGCAACCAGCTTATTGTATGCTTTTTTTATTTTTTACATTTTTTCCCCTAACAGATTTGTTTGTTTTTCAATTGCATTGTACAGGTTATAGGTCACATTAAAGCTAGGAAAAGTTTTGAAATTATTTATTGTGGTCTCATTTTTTTATATCACAGAAACTTGGCATTTTAACAGGGGCATGTACACTTTTTATATCCACTGTAATTTAGCAGCATTGCATTAGTTTTAATAGTTGTTTTTAATTTATTTAAATACAGTAAAATTTGATTGGTTAATGGATCACTGAAATAGGATTGGTGTTCTGATTTTGCTTAATTTGTAATAATACAGTTTGTGGTAGCAGCTGTGATCATATGGTGGCATGAGTGCCAGAACCATAGGGCCAGGGGGAGGGGGAGCCCCCACTTCTACAGCTGCAAGACCTGTTGGACAAAATTAATGAAGTGGAGTTTTCACGCCAACATGGATTCGTGCGCAGAAGTTTAACTAAACTAGGTGTTCTTGTTCTCTTATAGCTCTGTGTTACAGGAGTTATGCTGCCACTGTTCTGTTTGTGCTTCCAGAGTCATGCCAGTAAGGAGAGTCTTGTTGTTTTATTTGCAGTAGTTATGCTGCGTGTGTGTGTGTGTCTGTGTGTCTGTGTGTGTGTGTGTGTGTCTGTGTGTGTCTGTGTGTGTCTGTGTGTGTCTGTGTGTGTCTGTGTGTCTGTGTGGTGTGCGTGTGCGTATGTGTACAATATGTCCCAGTTAGGTACACCTGGTGGTTAGTGTTACTCAGGCTGAAACAAGAGCCTGAATTCTCTACCCATACCACCACTTGTGATTCAGGGAGTTGAGTCCATAGCTCTCAACTGTCCAGATTTGCACAGAATATTTGGCTCATACTTTTGGTCTGTTCTTAAAATTTGTGGTTTTCTGGCAAATTGGTGAGAACTGAATTCACTAAATAATAATAGCCCTTTAAGTTTCAGCCTTTCTATCGTTTAGGAAACACATGGTAACACAAAACACTTTATTTTAGCAACTAAGATTATACAAGCAATATTTAAAATGTGTCCCTGGTTTTGGACCTTTGCCCCCCCCCCCCAAATAAATTTTGGCTTTTCCAGATTTCTTGTGCTGCGAAGTTGAGAGACTTAGTTGAGTGTCAAGTGGATTTTACAAGGAGCTGAGAGCTTCAGGGGAAGATAAGTTTAGTGCTACTTATGCCAGGTCATTTGCATTGTTAGTATCACAACAGGTAGTATACTTGCTTTTGATGCAGAAGGCTGTGGGTTCTACTCCCACAGTATGCAGATGAATCTCTGATACTGTACTATGTTGTACTTTAAAGGGAGTAGATGCTGCAGTCCTATGAATGTCCTCATTTGGAGGAGTTACCTAGTAACTATGTTTCTGTTATCAGTTTACCATCCATTCCCCATTGCAAAATTGCTAGCTTATCATTTTTTTAATGCAGCATAGGCAATTTATTCTTCAAGGGCAACAGGCACTTTATTTGTAGATGAAATAATGAAATATAAAGTTGTTTGCTAGCAGCAACCTCTTCATTAGTTTCAGATCCCTTTAATGTGGAATTATTTAGATGACTTACTTCTGCAGAGATTTTGCATATTTACTGAAACTGGTGGAATGTAATAACAGAAGTTTGAGTGACCTTTTATGGTTGAAATTTTCAGAAATTGGTAGTTTTGTCATTAATGGTTCATACATTTTGTTTCATTGCTTACTAGAAGACTGTTCCAAACTATTTTGTTTCATTGCTTACTAGAAGACTGTTCCAAACTACAAATTTAAAACACATTCTAACAAGTGGTGCTGTATTATACAAAGAATATAATTTAATACAATCAGGTTAATACAATCAGGAAGGTGAATCAAAGAATGCATACATGCATGCTTTCTCACAGGATGCAGGAGATCAAAATAGGGGAAGAGACCAGGGGAAGAGACCAGTCACCAATGGAGTCCCCCAAGGTTTAGTGCTGAAACTTTTCCTGACCTATACATCTCAGAAGTAGAAGGAAATACCAAACGGCTTTGGCCTACTAAGTTTGAGAGGACTGCAAGCTAGGAGCAATTATTGAATCTCCAAATGACTTGGCCATCATGCAAAAAGGTTTGTCCCAACAATAACTGGTTCCAGAATCATGAATTGAAAGTAAACTCCAAGAAATACATTATCGTATCCTTTGGGAAGTCATCTACTCCAGGGAACTGCCAAATTGGCAATTCCCCCTGAGAACTGACCGAGTTGTTTGGCATTGGAGAACTTGTGTGTACTGTGACCTAACGTTTGACCAACATGTGTCCAGAGAGTTACATTTGAAAACATTGAACTGCTGAAATATCGAAGACCATATGGACGAGACCATGTGATCGATATTTCAGAAGATCGATCTTTTCAAATAGTAAACAAACAAAAAAATAAGAAGACGTTACTGCAGGGGGCAAGCCCCCCTGTACCCCCACCCCCTTACTTAAATATACCAACTCCGAGATTGCACTACAGCAGAGAATAGGAAAACTTCCCATTCCATGCTGTATTGTCAGTGCAGCATGATCTCAGAGTTGGTATATTTAAGTAGGGGGGGGTGCAGGGGGGCTTGGCCCCCTGCAGTAACGTCTTCTTGTTTTTTTCTTTTTTGTTTTTTTACTATTTGAAAAGATCGACCTTCTGAAATATTGATCATATGGTCTCGACCATATGGTCTTCGATATTTCAGAAGTTAGATGTTTTCAAATGTAATCATCCAGAGTCATAAGAAAGTCTTTCTATATTGCACAGCTTATAAACAAATTGATTTTGACTAGCTCTAGAGATGTTATTGTCCCTCTTTACAAAGCCCTCATTAGGTCAATTATTTTGTATAATGTCCAATTTGGCATGTATCTGTCCAGACCCATGCAACAATTGGAATACCCACAGAGATACTTTACTAAAAGGATACAAGTCCTAAACGTACATCAGGATTGCCTCTCATGCCACCAACGGATAGAGGCAGGTCCTAAATGCTGCATCCCTTACATGGGTCCCCTCAAATTATCTATGATCACAGTTATTCTCATTAGGGCTAATATACAATAGTATTACTATTATCAGCCATGAGATAGGCAAGACCAATCAGGAAATGTTAATTCAAGCACCAAAAGGGAAATTGGCTAAGCTTAAAATGTCCTCCAAGTGGACCTATGTTGTGGTAGTAAATAGTTTTAAAAAATTGCCCTTTTTAGATCACTAAGTGCCCCTCTCACCCTCTGCCCCCCCCCCCCCCGTCTTCAGCAGCTTCTGGCCCCCTCTGTATGGTGGTCTTCAATAAATTTTTTTTGGTTTAGTAAGTATAAGGACTTTCACACTGCATAGTACATAATTAATGCTACACAGAGCAGTATGGTGTAATGTGTTACTGTATACAGTGGGCATGTTCTTTACATGGCCATTTATGTTTAACTGTTAATTTGACATGTATGCTGTTTACATGATGGATGTCAGTATGCATTATATTTCAGACATTGATCATGATGTTTATGTTGTCTGATAGGCCAATGCTGTTTGGAATATGTTTTGTTTTTATTTACAATTGCAGACTGAGTTAAATTTGTTATTGTGTGAACATTTCAGTAGACTGTTTTTGTAATAGATTTTTGACAGTAATGTTTATACCTAATTACATGATTCTTTATCAAAATATGCTCATTAGTTGAACTGTTGATACAAACTGATTTCATTCCAGCTGAGTCATTCCTTACAGTGTAATTTCTGAATGCTTTTCATGGGATTACAGCAGCTCAGATATTTGTATGGAAAATACTTGCGCATTGGACTCAACTGACCTTAAAGAAAAATGGCATTTTCTCTCTTTGTCCACATATACATAGCATTGTATGCAGTGAGGTATACAGGTCATACACATTAGATGGAGTTTAATATGCGCTATGGCTTGTTACTGTAAAGCCTTAAAAATGTGTGATAAATGAATTTTGTATAAGGGGGTGCAAACTACGTAGTACAAGCATGTTTCCATGGAGATATTTGTGTTCTTCTGATCTTCATTTTTTCACACGTACACTAAAAGCTGCAGGGCTCTATTAAGCTAAGATTGAATATTTTGTTAAATTTTCATATGGCATTTCTAAAATGGTGGTAATTCTTTGTAGTATGATTTGTACACGTGCACTTAAATTGAATGTTGTGTTATTGGCTATGGTGAGCATATATTATTTGCTTTTGTTTACCAGGAAAGTCTGACTGGGCCTAGGTTCCCATTTTCAGTGGAGGCTCAGGGTGGAAAGCTTCAAATAACATAAGACAATTAATAAGGCACAAGAACATACACATATATATGAAAATCGTAAATGATTCCATAAATTTTTTATAATGTCTTTAAACATTATAAAATTTGCATCTGCTTACAGGTTGGAATCTAGGTACTTTTAGTTTACATTAAGGTATTGAAAATAAAATAAATTTGTTTTACACTGTTTAGGATTATTATCTGAGGGTGTGGTTAAAGGGGACAGAATATTAGATATGACAAATTGTTTGGTTTTGTTGATCATGTAGAAGGAGTGAGGTAATTTTTTGGCAATGGGACCTTACAGCAGTGAAGATGCAAAGAGTAGGAGAAAAAGATTGTGTTTATTTAAATCAACCTGATCAGTTGTGGAAAGTGTGACCTTTCTTCTAAACTAGAATTGCTGGATCTAAGGTTTTAGAAAAGAATGTGCCAATATACTACTGATTAGAGAACTGGAAATTTAATCCTAAAAAGGAGGTTTAAACTTCTTTTAAATGGATTATTTCACAACACATTGCCTAACAAAGAATAAAACAGTGATGGATTTCAGCAAGTAGCCTGATTCAAATCTACCTGTTTTGTTGCAAGGTTATTCCATTTTCACTGGCAATGTAGGCGCCAGGTTTAAGGGTAACAACTGACGCATAATAGCGGCTAGTAAGTATGTATAAATTTACAGTTGAAAGACTTGATTGGTCTTAAAATACCTCCCTGTGCAAATAATCCACATTTTCTGATTGATTTTAGCAACAACATGAATATCTAAGACTTTAGTTGATTATCCAGGTATGACGCATCAATCCATTCTTTATGGAAATAACTAACTGTCCTTGTGGGATAATTCAGAAATTGTGAACACTATTCAGGGTGTGAGGCTTTGCAATGAAAAAAAACATGAATCTGGTGTTAACCAACATTTGCTATGCTAATTTTATTTTATTTATTTATTTTTTTGCCACAACAGCAGAAGATTGAGTAGTGCAGGACAGGGCTGAACTGTTTGCATTAGGCTATAAGCTAGCACCACTGCAGTGGTCTACATTATGGACATATGAAGTGAAAAGAAAGGGGATGAGCCCTTCAGAACATGTATGGACACTGCAATTAAGATATACTGAGTCATGCCTTCAGGATAGCTTTGAAAGCTGCAGTACTATGTCAGAGGAAATACAACTGGTCTTCAGCCTTTGCAGAAGGAGGTGACATTTAACTGTGTCAGAATCCTTTGAAAGATAAAGGAGCAATGACCTGAAAGCATCAACATGGTTGAATTCAGCATGCAGATATTCTAATGAGAGCTAGGCTTGCATTGTTTAATGGCTTGCTCTGGTGGTTGAGTGCAGCATGTAAGATTTTCATCCACTCGGTAGCTGCTGAAGAAGTTTTGAAGTTGTATTTAAGGCAGCTGGCAGAAAGATTGTTTGAAAGTTATTGAAGTCCACTGAAGATCTGCTTTTCTGCAGGGCAACAGTAATACTTTTGTTGAGATATATAGATTCAGTTTATAATCTCAAAATACTAAAATACTGAATTTTAGTATCTTGAGACTATAAAGCCGAAAGCCCAAAAAACCGACATCCACAACTGCAAAATTCAAAATCTCGATCATTCACATACACACACCACCACACAAACAAGCACACATACACTTACCTAATGACACCACAACAAACAAAACAAAACATAACAAACACGCCTCTCCCACACTCCTGCTACTTTAACTTGGAGGTCAGACTCAACACACAAAACTCACCACTACACACACACACACACACACACACATTAAAATCCCTACCCAATACCTTTACAAGAACACCACTTACCTGAATCCCCAGCTAAATCCACAAACTGCACTGCACACCACGAACATGACAATACAATGACGGATTTGACATGTCTGCATTCGATGTTATGCAGTTTCGCGTAACTGCACTTTCGACTTTATAGTCTCGAAATACTAAAATTTGATATTTTAGTATTTTGAGAATATAAAGTGAATATATATATATATATATATATATATATATATATATATATATACTTGAAAATTCTTTAATAGAATGGTTGGGTGCTTGTTGAAATTCCAGAACATTCATTCCAGTCCATGGACTAGGGGGACTATTGGTAGGTTGCATTATCTTAAAATATTTCACTTAGTATATAGTATAATAATGGTCTCTGAGATGGCCTGTGTAAGTATCAGGTGTGTGAACTCATCCCCACCACACACAATGCCTTAATGTTGTTAATGTGAGTTTCAATGTTCACTGTTTTTATTTGCCAGTTGTACTTTATTTTATGTAGTTGTTGAACTTTTAGAAATGAACCTCGCACTCGGAGGAGCCACTATTGACAAATATGGCTATAGTGGATGCAACAGTTATAAAATATTCTGTAGGTACTTTATCTATGGATACTGATCAAGGTTCAGTTTACATAGCAGCTTCTGCTGAATGTGATTTGAATGTCACAACTTATTCACATGCCTCTGATTACATGAAAAGTCTGACTGGACAAACCTCCTTCTCAGGGTAGGCCCAGGAAGTGAAGGTGCACATACAGTTACCATGAGTTGACAGTAAAAATATGCAATATAACACTGAGACACGTATAATTAACAGGTAATTTCCACATTACAAACATTATATAGTGCACACAACATGGTAAGCTCATTTACATGGTTTATAGAGTCATAGGTAAGTACCAGGTTAACTGCACTTGTAGACCATTTTAAGCCAACCCCAAACTCCAACTATGTCTAGAAATTGGAAGCCTACACAATAAATATTGTGATGCAGCCAATTCAAACTGGCAGTTCATACATGTACACAGACTCATAACATCTATGCAGTGCTGGATTTGAACCGCCTACCATTTTAGTTACACAAGCTAGAGAACACAGTATAAACCGCACATGCCACAGTATAAATCTGTATGTATATCACATTTAATTTTAGCACACAGACATTTAGGGGCATACACATATTTTATTTAAATAGTTACATTTCACTTCAGACCTGTAACGAGGAGAAAAAGTTGGGGGGGGGACTCGTATTTGGTTCGATTCTATAAGCAGGAGGGTTAAGAGATTGGGGCAGAAGCAGGGCCATTTTGTTGGTAAGTATGCTTTCATTAGGATCTCAAATTGTAGAAGAGATGAGATTTTATTAATACTGAGCTTAAGTATTGTAATTTAGATGGGAACTGGCCAGGATTGGCATCCCACTTGTGTTTGGAACTGTGCTGTCTAATTTGGGGTGAATTGTTTGTCATTTTCACCAGTGGAAAGGAAAATGTGTATCTGGACTTTTGCGGTACCTTCTAGAATAAGTAAGTAGCTAATGCCAATCTAAACCTTTAGCATATCTAGGCTGTAGTCTACCTTTAATGAACTAGAGCATGTTGCTAGCCTTCATGAAGTTAATATGGACTACTGTAATACTAGGTTTGTATAGTCCTTCCATAACATATGTTGCTTTAAGACGTCTGAAATTTAGGGACAATATTTATTCATAATACTGCACCACTGGAGATGAACATTTTATTTAGTAAAGGCAATGGAAATGTTCAAAAGTCAAATGCTCTGCAATATTTCAGTTAATGTTTCTCATTTTTTGAAAATTTGAAAGGGTGCATTTTATCATGCTGCCAGAGAAGTAAAATCTATGTGACTTTAATAGAAACAAAACTAGGCAAGTGATCAGAGAGCCTAGCCATATACACCTTTAAGAAGACATGCTTAAAAATATTTTTTCCCACCCTTTACAAGTACTTAATAGAAGATATCCAAAATAAACCAGTAAATTAATCCCAGGTACCAAAAGACCAAGAATAAGACGGAGTTCTTGTAAGATCCACTTTAATATAGGCACAAACACATGAACGCACACATTAAAAAACATATCTATAATGATATCAATCCAATAATTGTACAATACTGAAGGAACTACACAGTATCTTAGATGGCAAAAAGGTAGATAACCAAGCTGACCATTCCTGTAGCGATGGGATAGGTATGAGATCAGTTATGGAGTTTGTCGCACTCCATCTGTCTAATCAATAAAAAAGATTCTGTTGCCATGGATCACCTATCCATTATCTCTGTTACCAGCTTGGTGGATGTGAGCATCCTGAGACAATGTAGAAATTGCCTCGTGTTTACTGTCTCTAACAAACTGATATAGTACATGAGAGATGCATTTACACAATGTCACTGGAGGCAAAGCTCTCGCATAAAAGTACTCCTAATCTCAGTAAGGTTGTCAGTAGTACACATGCTGCAATCTTTACACACAATTCAAAGCAGATATATAGACCCAGATATGCTAAGGCACTTAAATGTAACCACCTTAAACCTCAAATACATCCTAGATGAAGCATACATAACAAATACCCTCAGCAGCCCCAAATGCACTCTTTCAAAACAACACCCACATCAACGCATACAGCCACATCTCATGGAGCCTGTACTGTTAAGCCCATAAGGCAAGCCACCACACAATCCTATAGTCTGGTCATTGGAGAATCCATCTTTGGACAGAACAATGTCCCTCTCACTAAGCTGAGTAAGGAGAAAGTCACGGTCAGTTGCTTATCAAGGCTAGGATCTGCCACATTACACATTCACTCAGGTCACTGGACCACAAGTACTAGTATGACTAGGTCATAATCCATGTGGGAGTAAATGACCCGAGACGTACTTCCCTAGACTATATGAAGAGAGACATCAAAGAGCTCTGAGAATGTGTCCCAGGCTGGTATGAGCCTAGCATTGAGCAGTATTTTTACCTTTTCCAAGGATGATGCCACAATACGGACAAAAGATGACTGACTTCAATAATTATATTAGTTTCTGGTGTCATTCTAAGGGGGTGCAATATTTGTCAGCATGGAAGGAGATGGTCAACAGGGAACAGGTTCTTAATCCTCTCTCTAAGACCAAGAATACTGCATCTTTGGGCCCAGACAATATCGCAGGATGCCTTCTAAACAGCATGAAACATGACCTATCAGGGCCTCTGGAATTACTATTTAACTGTAGCCTCCAAACAGGCTTTGTGCCTCATGAATGGAGGAAGGCAACAGTCATCCCTCTGCACAAAAGTGGGCCATTTACTGATCCTGGAAACTACAGACCCATAAGTCTCACTAGTTTTGTATGGAAAGCCATGGAAAGAATGATCATGGAAATGATTGATAATGGTACAGTAAACCTCCATACATTGGGCCCGATCCAGTTTGGTTTCATCAGGAGCATGTCATGCCTACACAACTTGATGGACTTCGAGAAGGTCACCAAAGCAATGGATGAGGGTAAAATTCTTCACACTGCCTACCTTGACCTGGCCAAGGAATTTGACACAGTACCCAGTCAGGCATTGTTGATGAACACAGGAGGTTAGGTACAAATCCATATGTCACTCAGTAGATAGCCAAATGGCTCACAGATGGGGTCCAGGAAGTTAGAATTGGGGAGTCCACCTCTGCAAAGGACAGTCACAAGTGGAGTTCCTAAAGTATCAATCCTTGGATGACTCCTTTTTGGCATTTACACCTCTGAAGTAAATTCCAATGTCAGTGGTCTCTGGCTGGCTAAATTTGTAGATGATTGCAAATTAGGAGCGGTCATTGAATCCCACACTGACACAAATGTTCTCCAGGGCATGGACAAACTACTGGTGTCACGGCCACAGGCTGAAACTAAATGCCAGGAAATGCATAATAGTATCCTTCAGGAAGTCATCCAGCCCTGGTAACTATCATATTGACAACACACCCCTTAGAGGCGACTCAGTAGTCAAGGACTTAGGGACACACATAGACAATAATCTAGCCTTTGATCATCACATGTCTACAGTAGTGAGGAACTCATTCTGTGCTGCACAGTTTATAAACAAAGATATGGCATCTAGGTCCAAGGAAGTCATTGTTCCACTGTATCTGGCATTCATAAGACCTGTCATTGAGTACATTTCCCCCTTTGGTGTATACCTAACCAAGCATATCTAACAACTGGAATGTCCACAGAGTTTTCTCACTAAAAGAATACAGGGTGTAAGTAAAATGTTTTATGCAGACTGCTTCAAGACCCTATCCCTGTATTCTGTCTTCTGCAGGCTGTTGAGGGGAAATCTATGCTTGGCATACAAGGCATTGTTAGCCGCTACCATGATGGACCTTTTGCATATCCACAAAAACACCACCAGAACTGCCCATTCTAAAGACTCTAGCTTTGCCTGTGAGATATATATATAGGACCTGGTGCAGAGATGGCTATGTATCCCAGAGACTACCCTGTCTCTGGAACAGGCTCCCCAACCATGTGAAGCAGAGTTCTTCCCTTACCCAATTCAAGTGCAACTTGGCCAATTGGAGAGGCAACAAGAAATCCATCCCTGGTTTGGCATCTAAGTCTCTAATGGACAGAGGCAGCTTGTAAATGGTTCATTTCCCAGGCCCTGCTTGTAAATGTTTCATCCCCCAAGCCCCTGCTTACACTTATCAAGGGTACCAGAACTTGTCAGAGATTTGGGATGCATGACTAGAGTTAAGAACACCCTTGTGGGCATTAGCCTAGTAAACACCTATGAACCAATGTTCATGAAAAATGACATACAATTTTTTTAGTGAAACTTAAAAAAAATAGTCATACTTATATTTGCACCAGATGGCCTCCCCCCAAAAAATTTGTTTCCTGTCACTCTGTACATAGAACTTAAGAAGAAAGAGAATATATTGGTGAAGTATAAGAAAGAAAAAAACAGTAAATACTAAGAGCCAGGAATCACACTTGGGTAATGATAACTTATAGACCTATATTAATATCACTGAAATTAGCAACACTGACTTTTTTAGGCAAGGCTCAAATTCTAAACCTACCACCCTAGAAAACAAAAATGGGAAGAAACTGAGGGTAATGCTGCTCAATGCCAGAAGTCTAAATCTCAAAATGCACGCACTCGAGGCCCTTCTCAGTATGGAGAACATCGATGTCTGTGCTGTAACTGAAACCTGGTTCAAGGCTCCTGAGAGCACCCCGGCACTATTAGGTTTTACCTCATATCATGCGTTCCGGCCCCAAAACCCGGACCACACCACAAAAGGAGGGGGTGTATCCATATTCATAAAGGATACCCACACCTCCAGGTTGGTGGCAACGCATCAAGCTTGGAAACCATCCAGGTGCAACTAACCATAGGCAAAACTGCTCTACAAATTGTAGCATGCTACAGGCCACCCTCTCAAACTCAGGAACCCCACACAGCCTTCCTGAAGACACTGGAGGGTATAAATGTATCTCCAAACACCATCATATTGGGTGACTTCAACTACCCGAATATAGACTGGGAACATTACTCAAGCCCTAACTTTCTAGCCCAACGGTTCCTGGAGTTCATAAATTCAAATGCCATGGAACAGCTAGTCACTGTTCCCACGACAGGAGAAAATATACTAGATCTCATTATCACAAACATGGGGACAAAATGCTCCACACCGGAAGTATATCCCTCATTGGTGAGATCTGATCATAAACTAATCTCACTGGAAATCCACATCCTGCCCCCACCCCAAACAAAAAGACCACAGTGAAGAACTTCTCTAAAGCAAACTTCACACTACTCAAGACTGGTGTGGTATCCTTCAAGGCCCCTGAGCCAGTGGAAACCACAACCCAAGCTGCGGAAGCCCTTACAAATGCCTTCTATGAACACCTCCAGGACTGCATGGATCAGGCAATCCCAAATAAAACCAAGACTCTTTCCACAAAGGGCAACGTCCAGTCTGGTGGACCCCAGCCATTAACAAACTTTACAATAAGAGGAGAAAGCTATTACATGATAGAACAAAATCCATAAAAGGGAAGTCACCCCTGATCATTATTAGTAAAAAAATACGAGCACTCATAAAATCAACTAAGGCCAATTTTGAGAGAAAAATTGCCATGGATTCAAAGGACAATCATAAGGCCTTTTACAACTATGTTAGGAACCTGGGTGGAAACTCCCAGATATGCTCAGAATTAGTCCAAAATGATACAAAAATCACTGAACCCACAGACATTGCCAACATACTGGCAGACAGGTTCAGTGCAAACTTCACCCTCTCCCCTAAAGGAGAGATAACTAACCCAGCAGTGTAGCCTCCCAGACATCTCAAATGCGCAGGTGAAAGCTGCTCTAAAACACAGCATCAATGGGACCGGATGGTGTCCCCGGCTGTGTGCTACACGAGCTAAATGAGGAATTAAACCCGCACATAAGGCAGCTGTTTAATCTCAGCCTTACCACAGGATACGTGCCCAAGGAGTGGCGTACGGCAACTGTGGTCCCACTCCACAAAGGCGGTGCCTCTATGGACCCTGGTAATTACCGCCCCATAAGCTTAACAAGTCTAGTCTGCAAAGCTATGGAGAGGATCATAATGGAGCTCATAACCAAAGATATAGGGGACTTGCAGACATTGGACCCGATCCAGTTTGGCTTCAAGGGCAGATCATGCCTTTTGAACTTGGTCGACTTCTTGAAACAGTCACCAAGGCCATTGATGAGGAAAGGCAGTCCATACAGCCTACCTTGACCTTGCAAAGGCTTTCGACACAATACCCCTCGGGTATTGTAGAAAAACTTACCAGCTTAAATGTAAACCCATATGTCACAAGATGGGTTGCAAACTGGCTTAAGGACAGAACCCACAGGGTTAGAGTTGCTGGCGCTATGTCAGACTCCAAGCCGGTCACAAGTGGTGTCCCACAGGACTCGGTCCTTGGCCCCCTATTGTTCGGCATCTACTTCTTAGAAGTACAGGCCAACATGGGAGGACTTTGGCTGACAAAGTTTGCAGATGACTGCAAACTGGGCGCCATAGTGGAAAGTGCATCGGACACGGATATCCTTCAGAAGGGACTCACGGAAACAGATAGCTGGTGCCAGAGCCGAGGCCTGAAGTTAAACGCCAAAAAATGTATAGTCATACCCTTTGGGAAAAACAAGGTAACCCCAAGCTACCATATAGGCGGCAATCCACTAAGCACAGGGACCTGGGGACCCAGGTTGACAGTGGCCTTTCTTTTGACACTCACGTTGCTAAAGTGGTTAGAAAGACCTTCTACATTGCCCACCTGATCATGAAGGGATTCACATCCAGATCTAGTGAGGTCATTGTTCCCCTGTACTCTTCACTTAAGACCAATGATCGAGTACAATGCCCCATTCGGGATGTATCTCACCCGACATCTGCAGCAATTGGAGAGACCCCAAAAGTTCCTCACCAAAAGGATAAAGGGACTCCAAAATCTGTCATATGCTGCCAGATTGAAGAAACTCCAGCTCTATTCAGTCGCATACCGTCTGCTCAGAGGTGACATGTGCCTGACATACAAGGCCATGTCCAACCCGGAATTAATGGACATGCTCCACCTCAAAAAAATCCAAATCCACCAAAACCACTAGAGCAAGCGACTTAAACCTTAGCACGGATATAAATAGGACGTGCTGGAGGGATAGATTTATCACTCAGAGACTCCCTATGCTGTGGAATAAAATCCCAGTCCATGTGAGGCAGAGCACCTCGCTGGCTCTGTTCAAGAGAAATCTTGACCTGTTCATCTCTGTGTCACTGCTGGACAGAGGCACAACAAACTAATGGGCACAGTATTTTTTCATATAAGGGGTGGCGTAAGCCACAAAACTTTGGGCTAGGCTTATAAATGCCTTAGGGCAGATAGCCTAGTATAAACCTATGAACCTATGTATAGCTGCTTGTTATGAGACATTAAAAGATGGCATTGAATCCAAAGAATATCTTGTCATTAATGAGTCATCAGTTTGAAGCGTAGAGTGCTCCATCAGTAAAGATGGATGACAGGACAGTGTTAACAGTAAGGCTGTGTGCATCATTAATATAGAAGGTTTAACCTTAAAAATTAACAACCCAAGTACAGTGCAAGTAGGAATTCAATGGGAAATAAGTACGCAAGCACACTTTTTTCCGATGTAATGTGGAGCACAAATAAGAAGAGAGTTTGCAGTGTGAATGAAAGTGATGGTGGTGATTGACAAGTAATATCTAGGAACGAAAAAAAAGGTGAGCACTTGGAGGGCAGGTGTATGAATGATCCATGGTTTGAATTAGTAAGAGCAGATTACACTATCTATGAGGCCTCAAATAATGAGAAAGATATAGTGAAGGGCAGTAAAATAATCATCTGTGATTCTTTACTGAAACCCCATGATGAATATGTTAATTAACTTGATCAAGAATAAGGTAACAACTTTTAACCAGGGAGAACAGATATTAACAGAATCATTTGATTTGTTACCAAAGTTACTTCAGATTAGACCCAAGCATAAACAAATAATTCATAGCACAACAATTGACCTGCTACATGCTTTATTGACCCATATGAAAAATGCCGCTCTACATATAATTGAGAATTTAGAGACTGTATCTAGTAATACGCTTCTTAGTGAAAGTATTCCCTCCCCATTAGGATGGCTACAAATTCAATAAAGCTCATAAATATAACAGCTGGCTGAGACAACATTGTTCAGCGTATTCCATTAATAACATACTGGGAGGATTGCACTGTGGATAATCGACTGCTTACTTATGATAGAATACATCATCATCCTTATCGGATGGACCTGCATTGTTTTCTAGTAAAATTTCTAAAATATTTTTAGAACTTTTAAACTGGAAAATCATCTGTAGAGATACCAGACCTAATAGAGTGTTAACATGTTAAAGTTGTAATCTCAGAGTTTGGGAACCAAGGAGGATGAACTAAGAATGTTAGTGAACACTGAGAGCTATTCAGTTGTTCTAGTAATAGGGACATGGAACTCTGGAGATTAACGTATACCAGAAAACACAAAATATAAATATCTTGGTAGAAATGTTATGACTGATGAAATGGCTTTATGGATGCTTAACTCGGTTGCCTCAAGCCTTGTGTACAGTAATGACATGATTGTCTGGCAGTTCAGTTATATGACTTGTTACATGGCAATGCTACAATTATTGTTTTACACTATCAACCCCCAAGCATGGATGCAGATAAGCATTAAGAGTATTTGTCACATATGGATTATATGTTGAATGGGAGGAATATAATATTACTTTGAGATTAAGTATCCATATGTTAATTTAACACAAGCCACGGTGGTGCAGCAGTAGCGTTGTTGCCTCACAGCAAGAGGTTCTCCTGTTCGATTCTTGGCTGGAGTGCCTTCTGTGTGGAGTCTGCATGTCCTCCCTGTGGTAGAGTGGCGTTCAAAAGACATGCGTGAATGGGCGTTCCTTCGCTGAAGGTTGGGCATCGGGCTGGCAACTCGACACCATAAAAATCTACTGCCAATCAGCAGACCGGAGTTCCACTGTGGCGACCCCTAACCGGGAAAAGCCGAAAACGACAAACAACTACTACTTACAACTGTGTAGAATGGTTTATAGCTATTGCTTCATATCATGGATTGAGTCAATTTAAACTTTGAAGCTACAAGTCGGGAAAATATTCTGGACCTTATTGCTAATGATACGCCAAATATAATTATTGAAAACCAACAACAACTGCTGTACCAAGAACAAATAAATCCAGGTCCGAATTCCAGAAAATAAAAATACTTTATTGGTCCAACCACCTCGATGGGAACACCACCAAACAAACTGCAAGGCTGTTAGTAAAACCAAGAAGACACTCCAAATAACGTATTCCACAAAACGTTTTCGTCGCCAACTTCTTCAGTAGTGTAAACCATGTTACAAAGTTGGTGTATTTATATAACATTTGAAATGAAACAATAATCAATTGACCAATCAGTTTGCATCACAATTCAAAAACAGTTATAGCTGATTAAAAAGTACGTAAATTTTCTTAAAAATACTAAAGATGACAAGTTAAGAAATATAATTATTGACTTATAAACTAATACCCTGCTTTGTATGTCTGATTACAATTTGGTTGTATTTGATTTATTACTACCATTTAAAATGAGGATTATAACAAAAATGTATAATGTTCATCTAATTGCTTACAAAGATCTAGTAAATTTATAGTTTGTATAGATAGAGAGAGCCTTGAATGGCATAAACAATTACATGAAATGACTTTGTTTACAGCAACATAAAACATCTGCTGATTAATAGTGTAGAAGCAATAATTCACAAATATGCTAATCCAAAAAACAAACCTCCATTTTGGTGAAATGTTGAGCTAAGTATATTATATAAGAAAAAGAACATGTTTATACATGTATCCTAATCACTGGAATTAAAAGAAGTTAAATGTGTTGGTGATCTGAAACAAAAGATGAGATGTGCAAAGAAATAAAATTTGAGAACAAACTGGCTGCAGTCAAGAACAAGAAAATGTTTTACAAATATATAAACTCAATAAAGAAGTGTCCAGCAAGTGAAGGTGTTTCAGGTTAAAGACACCTGCATAAAGGATCCAGTGATGATTGCAAACACATTTAGCAACCACTTTATTGTTAGCTGTTCTGTCATTGTTTGAATAAGTAACTTTGCAGTGGACCAAGACATCCTAAATACTGAAAAATGTTCACTGATAACTCATGATATATATTAAGTAAAGCATTAAACAAACTTACCAAGTGTGCTTCCAAAGGTACAGATAATATCCCTGCAGTTTTATTAGTTAAAATGAAGCACAAACTTGAACTAGTATTTCACTGTATTTTAAAAAATGTCTTCAATCAGAAACAGTTCCGTGTTTGTGGGAGCAAATCTGCTTTTATACCTGTCTGTAGGAAACAAACATAATGTTCAGAATTATAGACCAGTACGCTTTACGTCTGTATTCACCAAGTATTTTGAAAAATGTTTTGCTGATACACCCATCATTATCATTATCAGCCCCCTTTTTTCCTACATGGGGTTGGGGTATCTTGTTAACTGTTGCCAACTAGCTCAATTCAGTGCCACACTCCTGCCTTCTTCAACACTCATGCCTGACTGTTGCAGATCTTCTTTTACGCAATCCATCCACCTCTTTGCTGGTTCATAAGTTCAAAGGACAAAGCCACCACCATAACAGATTCAAGCATGCAAAATCTGAAGGTAAAGCTACTCAATGCTAGAAGTCTAAACCTCAAAATGCACTCTCTCGAGTCTCTCCTAAAAATGGAGAACATCAATATCTGTGCAGTAACTGAGACCTGGTTCAAGGCTCCGGAGAGCACCCCTGCAATACCAGGCTACAACTCTTGCCCCACTTTTCGGACACCAAACCAAGAGCAAAACACTAAAGGTGGAGGAGTGTCCATATTCACCAAGGATATTCACACCTCCAGGCTAGTTGCCCAACACAATGCATCTGAAATTCTCCAGGTGCAACTAACACTAGGTAAGACTGCAATCCAAATTGTAGCTTGCTACAGATTCCCCACCATGCCACAAGATTCTCACTACACCTTTCTAAACATACTGGAAAATATTAATATACAACCAAACACCCTAATACTGGGTGATTTCAACTACCCTGCCATTAACTGGGAAAACTACTCGGGTACCAACACCTTTTCCCAACGGTTCTTGGAATTCATAAATTCTAACGCCCTGAATCAAATAATCCATAGTCTCACCAGGGGCTCCAATATCCTAGACCTGGTCGTTATCAACATGGGAGATGGATGGTCCACACCAGTGGTCACCCCTCATTGGTCAGGTCTGACTATAAGCAAATCACCCTTGGCATCCACATCTCACCCCCAGTAAGGAGACCTCCGTAAAAAAACTTTTCCAAAGCCAACTTTATGCTACATAAGTCAGAAGTGACAAACTTCATGACACCCATACAGAAGGGAGTTGAAAGTTCGACTGCTGAATCCTATACTAAGGTACTGTACAAGCACATCCACTCATGCATGAATCGTGCCATCCCAAACAGAACCAAGACACTCTCCTCAAAAGAAAGGAAGCCAATCTGGTGGTCCCCTGCCATTAACAAACTATACAACAGAAGGAAGAAACTTTTGCAGAAAAGAGGAAAATCCCAGGATGCAAAACACTCCCTTACCAACCTCAGTAAGAAGCTGAGATCCCTCATAAATAAGAAGCTGAGATCCCTCATAAAATCCTCCAAAGCTAGTTACAAAAATAAAATTGCCAAAGATTCCAAAGACAACCACAAGGCATTCTATAGTTATGTCAAGAATCTAAATGGCAATGCTCAGATCTGCTCTGAACTACAACAGAATGGCATTAAATATACTGATCCCAAGGACATTGCCAATATCCTGGCAGATCGATTCAGCGCCAACTTCACCCCACTCTCACCCCCTAAAGGGCCCATCTCAAAACCAAAAGATTGCCAAATTCTGGTAATCACAGCCACACAGGTAGAAACCACACTCTCCAAAGCTAAGAATACAGCATCCATGAGACCAGACGACATCCCGGGCTGTGTACTACATAAAATACAAAATGAACTGGCACCTCACCTAAGTGCCATGTATAATCATAGCCTCACCTCAGGCTTTGTGCCCACTGGGTGGCGCACAGCTACAGTTATCCCACTCCTCAAGGGGGGATCCACCTTGGATCCCGAGAACTGCCATCCCATCAGTCTGACGAGCCTGATCTGCAAGGGCATGGAATGCATTATCATGGAACTTATTAACAAAGACATTGGCAACCTTCAAACACTGGACCCCACCCAGTTTGGGTTCGTGAAGGGCTGCTCTTGTCTACTGAACCAGACTGAGTTCTTCAAATCAGTCTCCAGAGATATGGATGAGGGTAAGGCGGTCCACACAGCCTATCTGGACCTCGTCAAGGCCTTCGACATCATCCCCCACTCTGGAATCCTAGATAAACTTACTAAGCTGGGCATAAGTCCCTACGTCACTGGGTTCCCAACTGGCTTACTGACAAAACCCAGACTGTAAAAATAGCCAACTCCAAATCCAGCTCCAGACAAGTAACAAGTGGAGTGCCTCCGGGTTCAGTCTTGGGACTGCTCTTGTTTGGCATCTACTTCTCTGAAGTACAGACCAACACTAAGGGACTCTGGCTAACAAAGTTCACATATGACTGCAAACTGGGAGCCATTATTGAATCCCCAAATGATGTGGATATTCTACAAAAGGGCCTTACAGAAACAGATGCTTGGTGCCAGAGCCATAATTCCAAGAAATGTATAGTTATCCCTTTGGGAAAAACCATGTACCCATGAATTACCACATAGGTGGCAGTACAGTAAACACTGAAAGTGTGATGAGAGACTCAGGGACACAGGTGGACAGTGGTCTCACTTTCGATAACCACATTGTCACAACAGTCAGGAAATCTTTCTATGTGGCGCACCTCATCACTAAGGGCTTTTCATCCAGAAAAAGGAGGTTATTGTCCCACTGTACCCATCCCTAATTAGACCCATTATAGAGTACAATGCCCCATTTGGTATGTATCTCACAAGATATATGCAACAGCTGGAAAGACAGCAAAAATACCTCACTAAAAGAATCACAGGCCTAAAGGCCTATGCTGACTGTCTAAAAAAAAAAATCCAGCTATACTCTGTGGCATATCGTCTACTCAGAGGTGATCTCTGCTTAACATACAAGGCCATGTCAAACCCTGAGCTGTTTGACATGCTCCACTTAAAGAAATCCCAATCCCCCAGAGCCACACGCTCCAGGGATCTAAATCTTGTCATCATGATAAACAAAACATGCTGGAGGGATAGGTTCCTGACCCAGAGACTCCCCCATACTCTGGAATAGACTGCCCATACATGTCAAGCAGAGCGCCTCCTTGGCCCTCTTTAAAAGGATCCTTGATGATTGGATGGGAGATAGGAAATTCACCCCAGGGATCACGTCAGTTGCTCTTCTAAACAGGGGTCCAGAGAAGTAAATATTGTGGGAAGAAATATCCAGGGAATTGTTATGGCTAGGCTTGTATAGGCCGTAGGGCCGATAGCCTAGTACCAGCCTATGTTCTCGCTTCCTCTTACCTTCCTGTCTGTTCCAAATCTTCCTCACCAGATTGTCTTCTGCTTTTCTGCACATGTCCAAACCATTGTAATCTGTTCTCTTTGATCATTTCTGCAATTGGAGCTACTTTGGCTTCTGCACTTGTGTCTTTATTTCTTCATCTGTCCCACAGTGTGCATTCTGCCACCCTTCTCAGGCACTTAATTTCCATCACCTCTAGCTTCTTCAACTGTTCTGCCTTTACTGCCTGGGTTTTTGTACCATACAGTAGTTCTGGTCTCACCACTGTTTTATACACTTTACTTTTCAGCTTCTTTGGCATTCTTCTGTCATAGACTACACCTGACACTCTATGCCAGTTGGCTGCAGCCCCTCTGATTCTGGCTTTGACCTCTTCAGACTTCCCTTCTCCTCAGCCACCCCTCCCAGATACTTGAAGCTGTTTACCTGTTCCACTATCTTCCCTTCTATCTCTGTTCTCAGCTTCTTCTGATTTCCCCAATTTACTGCCATTATCACAGTCTTATCTGTGCTTAGTTTCATCCCATGTGCCTTCAGTTTTGCATTCCATTCTCCTATCCTTTGCTGAAGTTCTAGCTCAGAGTTTGCCTGTAATGCCACATCGTCTGCATACAGCAGCTTTGTTGATCTGTCCCCTCCGGCCTGTTTGCTAATGTAGTCCATCACCAGTATGAATAGCAGTGGGCTCAGAGCTGAACCCTGATGTACACCCACTCCCACTGGGTACCCCTCTGTGAGGCCGAACACTGTTTGTACTTGAATCATTATGTACATAGCCTGCACTAATTCTACCAATGTTTCTGGGACTTACAACCACCACAGTACTGCCCAGATCAGCTTTCTTGGGACCATGTCATATGCTTTCTCTAAGTCTAGGAATGGCCAGTTGGACTTTTCCCTCATCTCTGACTTCTCAACCATCTGTCTTACTGCAAACATTGAATCAGTTGTGCTGTTTCCTGATCTGAATCTGAACTGCTCATCTCCCATCTTATGTTTTAATACTCTGATTTGTAATCTGTATTAGTACAGGGAATAAAATCAGGTTATATGACACTTGGATCACAAGTACCTTAAATTTCCAGTACTCAAGGCTTTACTGTTCAATATAGAATGTGCTTTGATGCCTTTTAAATAAACATTGCTGGCTGTACAATTATGGAGACCATTATATAATTTGCTTTCTAACAAATAGTACCCAAGACTTTGATATTGTTGATTACTATATGATCTAGCTAAGAAAGTGGTCAAATTGTATGGGATTAAAGTTTAATAAACATAAGTAGTGTGTTATGTACTTTGGAAGACCTAGTATAAAGAAGCCAATTATTTTAACATTGTTTATTCTGACTGAAGCTAACCGGTATGAAGATCTACGTACCGTGATGTGTACAATTTTTTTTCTTTTTAAACACATGTGCTGATAATCCATTGCAGAACAATGAAACAGATTGGCCTTGTACTTTAAAAAAAAAAAAAATATATATATATATATATATATATATATTTTACATTTAGGGATGGCAAGTGTCTGACAACAGTATACAAAGTACATGTCAGACCCATTTTTGAATATTGTAGAGCTATTTATATTTATAGTGTGGGACAATTTAAGAGCTTACAGTTGGTACAACAGAAATTTACAAAAATGTTCTATCAAAGATCTTGACTGTATGAGAAGTTGTAAACCTCTTATTTATATTTATATGCTACATTATCATTACATTTGAGAAAGGTAAATATTAACACGTCAGATTAGCTTTTCATGACAATATCTTATAGGCTCTATTAGATGTCAAATTTTATTGTAGTTCTATGAAACGTTGGCATAATAATTTAACTTTATGTACTCCGTTATCAAAGAAAATGATGAAGCTGTTATAGAAGTTAAAGAATTACATATGTATGGGATAAACTTGCAGAATCAGGGAGGAACTTCGATATGTTTAAGAATCGTTTGGATAATTGGGTAATTGGTGTAGATCGGTCTATGATCCTACAGTTCAGGGTTTAGTTGTTCCTAGATGGCCATATGGCCATAATGCTCTAACTCATCAACTTGTGTTGCATGCATAACTATCCACTGCATATAACAATGCTGACATAACTGTCATTACCTTCAAGTAGGATGCATGCAGGCTTGATCTACTGTACATATAAATGTTGGACATAACTGTCACTACCAATACTTAGGTTGCAGCAACCTATAGCAGCATGCGCTACTGCGCAGTAGTATCATGATGCATTCTAGCTTAACTGTTCTTTGCACTATGTTGATAAAAAAAAAAAAAAAAAACTCCAGTTTTAGATGAAGAATTGGATTAGGTAGTTCTAATCCTTGCTGTTAAGTGTCCAAGAAATGGATGTAAAAACTAACCATAAATAACCATAACAGTGAAACTTGAGAGCGAGATTTTTAAGCATCTATTTCAAGGACATATAATAATTGGTTTTAACTGCAGACCCAATCCTAATTTCTTGTAATTTTTGGAAGTTGCCTGCATCTGGCAAAACCTGTTGCATGCAAAAACATTATGTGACACTATAGTGTAACAGGATTTAAACTGTTGGTTGATTAGCAGATAACTGATTTAAGTATTTTTATGGGGAGAAAATCCTGGTAATTCTTGAATCTGTACTGCTGGAGTGCTGTGAAATTATGGGATTTTCATTTTCATCCCATGGAAAAATAAACTGATGCAAAAGGTGATGCATAATGAACAAATATGTGCAGTAAAAGTATATTTTTTTTCCCGAGAGATTGACAGTGGGATTTCAAATGTTAAGTATTCAGTATAGTGTTAAAAAGGGAAAAATAAAGCAGTGAAATACAGTAATAAAGGAATATTATTAATGACGTGTAAGTTGTTACAGTATCATAAGTTCTTAAATTTTTTTAAGGAGTTTAGATTTCACCAAACAAGACAATTTTGTAATCAGGCAAAGGCATCCATGGGGGCTGCCTTGATGTGAATTAATGGTTCTTTTTAGGGGCTTGAAGTATTTAATAACTTGTGATTAACCTATATGGTACACAGTTATGAAAGCATAACATACTTTTCCACGTCTTACAGTTTAACCATCAGATATTTCCTGATAAAAGCTGTTATATATATATAGAATATAGTTAGAATTAATACTGATATTATGCAATTATTTTTTTAAAAAAGTAAACTTTGGAAACTTCTGTTAAGACATTATCATTGGAGCTTTTTACATTTCACAGAATTGTATTTTCAAGATAATTTTTTCAAACAGTATAGATATGTATGTATGTATATATATATATATATATATATATATATATATATATATATATATATATATATACATATATATTCTTGCCAATTACTTCCTCTTAACGAAGAGTACCAGCAGCCCACTTCAGCATGTTTACTTCTCTGCCACCTAGTTAACCACT